>NC_134355.1:21783653-21813653 GCF_048569485.1 Anomaloglossus baeobatrachus
ATGATAATGAGATGACTCTGTTGACCCTGCCCTCTAATGATAATGAGATGAATCTGCTGACCCTGCCCTCTAATGATAATGAGATGAATCTGCAATGAGATGACTCTGCTGACCCTGCCTCTAATGATAATGAGATGACTCTGCTGACCCTGCCCTCTAATGATAATGAGATGACTGCTGACCCCGCCCTGTAATTATAATGAGATGACTGTGCTGATCCCGCCCTCTAATGATAATGAGATGACTCTGCTGACCCTGTCCACTAATAATAATGAGATGACTCTGCTGACCCTTCCTCTAATAATAATGAGATGACCCTGCTGACCCTTCCTCTAATAATAATGAGATGACCCTGCTGACCCTGCCCTCTAATGATAATGAGATGACTCTGCTGATCCCGCCCTCTAATGCTAATGAGATGACTCTGCTGATCCTGCCCTCTAATAATAATGAGATGACTCTGCTGACCCTGCCTCTAATAATAATGAGATGACTCTGCTGACCCTGCCTCTAATGATAATGAGATGACTCTGCTTCCCCTTACAGTAATGATGAGATGACTCATACTCATGCTTTTTCAGTAGGATTTTCGTGTCTTTCTCTAGTTCCTTTCCTATCTACTAAACATAGGACTTTATATGCACCAACCGTCATCTCCAATCTCAGTAATGGGAAAATCTGTATTCACACTAAAGACTGATTTTAGTTGTGGATTGAGAATATTTAGTCCAGGAGGAGGAAAAAAATGCAGATTTCTCTAATAAGATATATTATAATATGTTGTGTTTTCACATGCACTATTAATTATGGAAGAAAAAAGTGAAACGACAAAGAGTTACTCTTTAAATATAGTTCACATAAGTTGTGAAGAAACCAAGAAAGTGAAACTTTACATTGTCCAATAGGAATCCTCCGCCCACAAGTCAATGGTTATGTAACTTTCTTGTTACAATGTATCCATTTGTTATTTGTCTCCACTGACCTGTGACGTTGTGTTTGACTAATGATGAAGGAACTTTGTTCATGTAATGAACTCAGAACTCATTTACTGGCAACACAAAGTCACAAAGAGAGAAATAAAGGGAATACAACAGTAAATAACGAGGTCTAAATAATAGAGAGCGATCAAACAGGCGAGATAGTCTCACCTTACTGACGCGCTCCACCTCTCCTGATACAATGATCTGTGCTGGGAGGTGAAATCCCCGCCATTCAATATTGGAAAGAAAGTAAAATGCAATTGTAGGAAACTCACTGTAAGGCTGCATTCACACTAAGTATTTGCTGCAAAAAAATAGTGCTGGCAGGAAAAACATTGTGCTGTATTTTTGGTGTTGTTTTACTTGCTTCTCCCCAAATCCTGCATTCACTGGGGGGGGGGGACGCTGCCAAAAAAACCTGAAAACTGCAAATGTGAAAAAATGTTTTGATGATTTTAGTGCTGCGTTTTTGCTGCTGTTTTTTTCTGCATCAAAACCTGCTCTCTTGGCAGTAAAACTGCTCCTTCTAACAAGCAGATTTTGCTGCACTTTTTAGCTGTGTTTTACTGATTTTTTTGCTGCGTTTTTTAGTTGTGTTTTTACTGCTTTTTTGTGGCATTTTTAGCTGTGTTTTTACTGCTTTTTTGCTACTTTTTTAGCTGTTTTACTGCTTTTTTGCTGCGTTTTTAGCTGTGTTTTTACTGCTTTTTAATGCATTTTTTAGCTGTGCTTTTACTGTTTTTTTCCTGCATTTTTAGCTGTGTTTTTCCTGCATTTTTGCTGCATTTTTAGCTGTGTTTTTACTGCTCTTTGATGTGTTTTTAGCTGTGTTTTTACTGCTTTTCTGCTGTTTTTGACCTGTTTTTACTGCCTTTTTCTTGCATTTTAGCTGTGTTTTTCCTGCTTTTTGCTGCACTTTTTAGCTATGTTTTTACTGCTTTTTTGCTGCACTTTTTACTGCTTTTTTCTGCACTTTTCAGCTCTGTTTTTACTGCTTTTTTTTTCTGGGTTGCTTTGTTTTTACTGCTTATTTGCTGCGTTTTTAGCAGTGTTTTTACTGCTTTTTTGCTGTGTTTTTAGCTGCGTTTTTACTGCTTTTTTGCAATGTTTTTTTTCCTGTGGTTTTTAGCTGTGTTTTTGGTGTGTCATTTGTCTACAGTACATGTTTAAATAAAATTTGTTTCATTCACCATGAAGCCTTGTGTGCATTCTCATTTTTTAATGCAGATTTGATGAAGTTTATTGTGCAGTTTGTTGCCCAAATCTCCATGTCTATCCTTACACCTGCAAAACCAATCAGAATCCTGAGGTTTTGTGTGCACGTTGCTTCTTTTTTCCCTTGCAGTTTTGGGTGCAGAAAATAATCTGCAGCATGTCATTTTTTGGTGCGTTTTTTCTCCTGTGTTTTTCAGCCAATAATTTAACTAAAAAACGCATAACACAAAAATGCACCAAAATGTTCTGAAAAATGCACCAAAGCACATGTATTTTTGGTGCATTTTTCTGCAACAAGGTGTGTTTTTTGGCACAGAAAATGACTGCGCTTAATCTGCAGGGTGCACACATAGCCTTAGGCCTTGTGCGCATTAGGCGTTTTTGCCGCGTTTTTAGCGGCGTTTTTTACCGCGTTTTTGTGCTGAAAACGCAGTGACATTGCTTCCCCAGCAATGTCAATGGGTTTTCAGAAGTGCTGTCTGCACACAGCGTTTTTTTTTTTAGCTGCGTTTTTGTGGTGACCACAAAAACGCAGCATGTCAATTATTTCTGCGTTTTTCACTGCGTTTTTCACCCATTGAGTTCAATGAGATGTTCAAAAACGCAATGAAAAAGGCACATTGCAAATATAGCTGCGTTTCTATGACTAAAAACGCAGCTATAAACGCAAGGGGTGGGTACTACAGTGACGTGTACAGGAAGAGGATTCCTTCTGTTGGTAAACACAAAGGCATGAATCCTCCCGGTACCGTCACCGCTGCGTCCACCTCCCGTCCTGTGCATGTCAGCTCCGTGCGGCGCCATGTCTGGGCGGGAGGTGGAGGCAGCGGCGAAAACCAAAGTGAACAGTAGAAAAAAAAAAATGTCATATATACTCACCTGTCTGCAGGGTCCCGGTGCCATGTCCGCTCCTGTCCCGGTCCCGCCGCTCTGGCTGTGTGCAGTCTCCCCGGGGCAGGACCTTGCTTGCAGGACCTGGCGGTGGATCACCTGATGCAGTCACCTGACGCATCAGCTGATCGTAATTCTCGCGGTGTCGCCCGGCCGGCTATCAGCTGATCCTGCCGTCAGGGGACTTCATCAGCTGATTACCGGCAGCTCCGGCAGCGATGGGACAGGATCAGACTCTCATCCGATCGCTGCAAGAGCTGCCGGTAATCAGCACAGCACATAAGTGAGTATTATTTTTTTTTTTCTACTGATGCATCAGCTGATTGTATAATCGGCTTTTATACAATCAGCTGATGTGTGATGTGATTCAGGCACTTGATCCTGACACATCATCTGATCGCTTTGCCTTCCAGCAAACCGATCAGATGATATTGGATCCAGATTGGACGGCGCGGGACCCTGACCCAGGATTACTGCGGAGGGGGGTTCTTTATTTCAATAAAGATGGAGTCACTAATTGTGTTGTGTTTTATTTCTAATAAAAAAAATTTTCTGTGTGTTGTTTTTTTTTTTTTTTTTATCATTACTAGAAATTCATGGTGGCCATGTCTAATATTGGCGTGACACCATGAATTTCGGACTTAGGGCTAGCTGATAATATACAGCTAGCCCTAACTCCATTATTACCTAGCTAGCCACCCGGCATCAGGGCAGCTGGAAGAGTTGGATACAGCGCCAGAAGATGGCGCTTCTATGAAAGCGCCATTTTCTGGGGTGGCTGCGGACTGCAATTCGCAGTGGGGGTGCCCAGAGATCTTGGGCACCCTGCACTGTGGATTCCAATCCCCAGCTGCCTAGTTGTACCCGGCTGGACTCAAAAATTAGGCGAAGCCCACGTCATTTTTTTTTTCTTAATTATTTCATGAAATTCATGAAATAATTAAAAAAAAAAGGGCTTCTCTATATTTTTGGTTCCCAGCCGGGTACAAATAGGCAGCTGGGGGTTGGGGGCAGCCCGTACCTGCCTGCTGTACCCGGCTAGCATACAAAAATATGGCGAAGCCCATGTCATTTTTTTTTTCTTTTTGGGCAAAAAACTGCATACACTAGTGAATGGAGGATGCTGAGCCTTGTAGTTCTGCAGCTGCTGTCTGCTCTCCTGCATACACTAGTTCTGCAGCTGTCTGCTCTCCTGCATACAATGAACATTTTGAAGAAGGAAATGACATCAGACCTTTTTTTTTTTTTTTTTTTTTCATCAACAATCTTTAATGGCATTGTGCACTGATTAAAAACGCAGTGAGCAAAAACGCAGCAAAAAACGCACCAAATCGCGGAAAAAACGCATGCGTTTTTGCCGCGGTTTTTTAGCCGCGGGTGCGTTTTTTGAGACAAAAACGCACATAAAAACGCAGCGTGAAAAAAACGCCTAGTGCGCACATACCCTTAGGGTATGTGCGCACGTTGCTTTTTACCTGCTTTTTACCTGCTTTTTTGCTGCTTTTTCTTCTGCGCTGTTTAATGCCAAAATGGATGTGTTCTTCTATTCAAGCAAAGTCTATGGGAATTTGGGTTTCTTGGTCACACTATGTTGTTCAAAATGCTGCCTTTTTGTGGCAGAACTTTGGTCAAAAACTCAGCTTTGCAGTGCAAAACCCAAATGGCAAAAACAATTGACATGTTGCTTCTTTGAAAAGCTGAGTTTTTGACCAAAGTTCTGCCTCAAAAAGGCAGCATTTTGAACAACATAGTGTGAACAAGAAACCCAAATTCCCATAGACTTTGCTTGAATAGAAGAACACATCCATTTTGGCATTAAACAGCGCAGAAGAAAAAGCAGCAAAAAAGCAGGTAAAAAGCAGGTAAAAAGCAACGTGCGCACATACCCTTAGGGTTCATGCGCACATAACTGCTGAGTATTCTGCAGCGATTTGACAGCACATGTGCGTACCAAATCGCTACAGAAACACTGCATAATGGATGCAGTTTTTTTGTACAAAAAAAGCCGATTTCATGCGCTATGGCTGCTGCCCCCACCATAGACAGAGCGGGAGCTGCATCCATAGCGCACGGAATAATTGACATGCTCATTTTATGAACGCACGGATTTGGGTCAAAATTTTAGCACCCAACTCGCTGCATTCAAAAAAGCAATGTGCGCATGTATCATGAACAATCTACATAGATTGTGCAGGGGACGCATGACGCATGCATTTACGCTGCAGTGCAATACGCATCGTAAATGCATGTAATTCGCAGAGGGCGCACAAGCCCTTAAAGCAGCAAAAACGCAGCCAAAACAACTCAACTGCGTTTTTGCACGCCCATTGCTTTCAATGGAGAAAAAAAGCAGCAAAAACGCTGAATGAATTGACATGCTGCTTCTTCCAAAAATGCAGCAGATTTCCTCTTCCATCTTTGTGTGTGCAGGAGATTTCTGGAATCTCAGCTTTTTCTGATTCTGTAAAAAAGATTTTCATCTTCATAAAACTCATTAAAAAAAAAAAAGCAGCAAAAAGCAATGTGTGAACATACTCTTAGACTGCAAGAAAAAATAAGCAGGTTCATTTTATTCACTTTGCTGGCACTGTAAAATTCAACTTTTTTTCCCCCAAGGTAAAAACATGAGGGCATAAAAAAAAAACAAACTGCATCAAAAATGCAACGTGTGAACAAGCCGTAAAGTTCCAACATTAAAACTAATTAAACTAAGCAGGTTAATTTCATTCACTTTTCTGGCACTGTAAAATGCCACCTTTTTATTTCCAAGGGAAAACCAAAAACTGCAGTAAGAAAGCAAAGTGTGAACAAGCCGTAAAGTACCAACATTAAAACTAATTATTTATTGAATCCTAATGATCCCCAAATTATGTTCTAATTCCATTAAAACAAGATTCAAGTGGTGCAAATTGTGCAGCCGCACAGAGGCCCAAGAAGTAAATGGGGGCACTATCACATTCAAAGCCAATAGATTTATGCGTTCTTATGATGAACTATTGGACTGCAATGGTCCCTTATATTGTTCTTGCACAGGGGCCACTATTTCTGCCCTAAAATATATCTTTGTTATGGGCTGAGCACCTTCCAGATACTCTGCTACTAAAGCTACAATTCTGGCTCCCGGCAGTCACCACTAGAGGGAGCTTGTGAGCTTACTGCAGAAGACATTATACAATTGATAGCAGTGGGCTCCCCCTAGTGGTGGCTGCAGGAAGTCAGAATTGTATTATCTCTCTGCAGGGGATTTAGAGCTCTGTGAAGAGTATAAAGAAGTAATACAATACATCACCTCCATTAGGGTGTATTATCAGGGGCTGCAGCTTTTCCCCACTGTATGTTTATTAGCTGAGCCTGTACATGAATAGTAACTGGAAACCACTTCACTACTGATATATATGAAAAGCAATTAAGAAGCTCAGTTATCAAATACTGTAAGCCTTTGTGAATGTATACAAGAAGGAAATCATAAAAGCCGTTGAACTTTAGAACCGGTGATACAACTTTTCTCTGTGTGCAAAATATGAAGCGAGCGCGGCTCATTGTGAGGACGATATAATGGAACTGAACCCAGATAACGGCAAAGATCGGATTTCAGGACTCTGGACCGTAGAGAAACACAGGCAGGAAAATACGGCTGACTGTCCTATAGCTCTGCTCACCACCCATAGAAACCTGTTACATTTTAAAGGGTCTTTTACTGCCATGTGCAAAAATAAGTACACCCTCTTCGAATTCTATGTTTTTGTGCATCAGGGACATAATTGAAAAACAAATCTGGTTCTTATAAAGTCTTAGAATTAAATACAAGCTTAGAAGAACACATGACAGATTACACCGTGACGAAATATGAAGCCAAGATACAGAAGCAGAGTGGGACATATTAAGTACACCCTTACAGAGCCCATAAAAAGTAAGAGGCTACCGTATTTTCATTTTATAAGACGCACTGGATTATAAGACGCACCCCAAATTTAGAATAGGAAAAAATAATTTTTAATGTTAAAATAAGGGTCTGTCGTATAATCCTGAGCCCACAGCATTAGCGACCCTCCATCCACTGACTCTCCTGAGCCGCGACACCCCCTCCTCCAAGCCCGCAGCATCACCGACCCTCCATCCACTGACCCTCCTGAGCCGCGACACCCCCTCCTCCAAGCCCGCAGCATCTCCGACCCTCCATCCACTGACCCTCCTGAGCCGCGACACCCCCTCTTTCGAGCCTGCAGCATCATCGACCCACCATCCACTGACCCTCCTGAGCTGTGACACCCTCCTCCAAGCCCGCAAAATCACCAACCCTCCATCCACTGACCTTCCTGAGCTGCGACACCCCCTCTTTCGAGCCTGCAGCATTATCGACCCACCATCCACTGACCCTCCTGAGCTGTGACACCCTCCTCCAAGGCCGCAGAATCACCAACCCTCCATCCACTGACCTTCCTGAGCTGCGACACCCCCTCTTTCGAGCCTGCAGCATCATCGACCCACCATCCACTGACCCTCCTGAGCTGTGATGCCCCCTCCTCCGAGCCCGCAGCATCACCGACCCTCCGTCCACTGACCTTCCTAAGCAGCAACACCCCCTCCACCAAGCCCACAGCATCACCGACCCTATATCCGCTGACCATTCTGAGCCGCGACACCCCCTCCTCTGAGCCCGCAGCATCACCGACCCTTCATCCACTGACCTTCCTGAGCCGCGACCTCCTCCTCCAAGCCCACAGCATCACCGACCCTCTATCCGCTGACCATTCTGAGCCGCGGCCCCCTCTCCTCTGAGCCTGCAGCATCACCGACCCTCCATCTACTGACCCTCCTGAGTCGCAACACACCCTCCTCCAAGCCCACAGCATCACCGACCCTTCATCCACTGACCCTCCTGAGCCGCAATGCCCCCTCCTCCGAGCCCACAGCATCACTGACCCTCAATCCACTGACCCTCCTGAGCCGCGACACCCCCTCCTCCGTGCCCACAGTATTGCTCACCCAGCCTCCTGTGACCTTCCCGAGCCGTTCTCACCAGGGGAAGCGGCGGTGGTGGAGCAGATCAGGAAGGTCACAGAAGGCAGGATCAACGATGCTGTGGGTGGGTTTGGAGTAGGGGGTTTCATGGCTCAGGAGGGTCAGTGAACGGAGGGTTGGCGATACTCCAGGCTCGGGGGTGTCGCGGCAGCAGGTGTCATTGATCTTCAAGGTACGCGCCGCCTTCTTGGCCTTTTTCTTGAAGTCCATTGCGTCAACCGAGGGCGATTCAATGGAGCCCGCAGCCCACTGTCAGATCAATGGTGCTCGCCACATTGCCAATGCTCCATCCTGTAACCCTCCTGAGCCACTCAACTGCAGTGACAACCCCTCCTCCGAGCCCTCAGTATTGCCAACCCTGCCTCCTGTGACCCCGCTCTACCACCGTCGCTCCGGTAAGCCATATCCGGATTATAAGATGCACCCCCATTTTACCTCCAGTTTTGGGGAGAAAAAGGGCATCTTATAATCTGGAAAAAATGGTAAGTATCATCCAAGTACTGTGAACCAAAATCTCTCGATTAATAGTTCATCAACAAGTGTGACCACTTCTATAAGAGCAGAAGTTTTGGCAGATTGCTGGTCTGGAGCATTCAGGATGGATGTCAGGTTGAATTGTAAAGAGATGCGGAATATGTTGTCACTATAGAAATAAATATTATTCTTATCATATTATTATTATTATTATGGAGAAAATACATTGTTGTTACTCATCAATTTGGGAAGGGTTATAGGGCCATTTCCAAACAATTTGGGAATCCATCATTATACAGTGAGGAACAAGTGGAAAACAATAAATAATAACTTCAGCTGACAATCAAAAGAGTGAACGACCCAGTAAATTCCCCCCCAGGTCAGACAGTGCAATGTTGAGAGAAATTACAGAAAACCCAAGAGCTACAGCTCAGACTCTAAAGGCCTCATGCATGTTAAATATTAAAGAACAGTTATAAAAAGCATGAAATAAGAATGGCTTGTATGGAGAAAATCTCTTCTTTCTCAGAAGAATATTGCATCATGGCTGAAGTTTGCAAAAACTTTTGGAACAATGTAATTTGGTTGGATAAGGCTAAAGAGATGTTTGTTTATAATTCACTTCACCATATTTGGCAAAAAAAACTACAGAAAATCAGGGAGAACGATAACCTTTATAAATCAAAATGCAAAAATATTATTATCCTGCAGATATGAGGTTAATATGCAGATAGAAATGCTGACAGCCACCTGGGAGATGCTCGCTTTCAGTTACATGTGCTCTGCTGTGCGAGCTGTCAGTCAAAATGTCGGAGAGTGATCACAGACTCCACTCCCGTATCATCAGCGATAACTGTAACTCTCTGTGCACACTGGCGCCTCCTGGAAGGAATAAAGTTGATTTCCTCCTAGTAGCTGAGCTTTCAGTAAGGCGGCCAGGCACATTCTAACACTATTTACCTGCAGATTAACCCCATATCTACAGGTAAACAGTGTTTTTGCACATGACAGGTTCACATATGACATTTTCCCTGTAATGGACACTCTTGGACAACTGAGCAGGAGCACTATACAGTGAAGAGCAAAAGGGTAACAATGTTTTGCACTTTTGATTTCAGTCTCCATATCTCTCCATCCTCTACAGCTCTGAGGGTGTGATGACCTTCATTTTATAGACAATAATCTTGGCTTCTCATACATAAAATGTGACTTGCAGGTATTTAGTATATGATTAGTTATGCAGATTCTTATCAGGTCACTGCACTTTTACTGTTTTGCTTCTTTTCTTCCTGTATACTACAAATCACAACCTGTTCTCACATTCCCTAATAGCTCAGTGGGTTATTAGGTTAATTCCGAAGACAAAGGTCACTGGTTTGAATCAAGGAGCCGCCATGAAGATTTCCCAAGAAAAGAGAAACAGCCTCATCCAGCTCTTCGATAGCGGCCTCTTGGCCAACAAAACTTACCAAACTTCATCATGTGAGGCCATGACAGGTGGAAGAATAAGAAATGAAGACCATTCATCCATGTATTCAAAAGCCAAGAGGTGACGTCCAGGCAAAATAACAGAGTCGCTCATCACAAGGTCTATCAGTTCTGGTGACACCCGGCAGTGAAGGCGACTCGTCACAAGGTCTATCAGTTCTGGTGACACCCGGCAGTGGAGGCGACTCGTCTGCTTCATAATAGTGAGATCACAGACGTCCATGCAAGAACCGAGCGACGCGCGTTACACAAGTCTGGAATGGAGGCCCGAAAAAAGGGGAAGAAGCCTCAACTCCAATATTATCATAAGAAGCATCGGCTCAAGTTTACAAAGAAGAACGAAAAGTGGAAGATTGGAAACAGGTTATTTAGAGCAATGAGATGAAAGTCAATAGACGGCTCTGATGGGGACATGGGTCTGGAAGAAACAAGGGAAAAATGGCAAACGGATCGAGAAACTGAAGGAACTGTGAAGTTCAGTGGAGGAAGCCTGATGATATGGGGGAGTTTACAGCCAAATGCGGTGGATACTTGACCAGGATGGATGGTGGTCTCAGTGCTGAGCTATATGTGAGGATCCTACAAGAGTTACTTCATACACTCGAGTACTATGGGCATGAGAAGGACGACATATTGTTCCAGCAGGACAATGACCCGAAGCATACGGCGAGATTGGTGAAGAAATGGCTCCATGACAATGAAATAGAGGAGCTGGATTGTCCCCACAGTCCCCAGACCTCAACCCAATCCAACACTTGTAGGTGAAGAAAAAGCTGTATACATCCCCAGGTGAGCCGACCAGTATACACCAACACTGGAAATGTGTAGAATAGACCTGACCACTATACACCAACACTGCGAACATGGAGAAGAGACCTGACCAGTATACACCAACACTGGGAACATGGAGAAGAGACCTGACCAGTATACACCAACACTGGGAATGTGGAGAAGAGACCTGACCAGTATACACCAACATTGGGAACATGGAGAAGAGACCTCACTAGTATACACCAACACTAGGAACGTGGAGAAGAGACCTGACCAGTATGACCCAACACTGGGAACATGGAGAAGAGACCTGACCAGTATACACCAACACTGGGAACCTGGAGAAGAGACCTGACCAGTATACACCAACACTGGGAACGTGTAGAAGAGGCCTGACCAGTATACACCAACACTGAGAACATGGAGAAGAGACCTGACCAGTATACACCAACACTGGGAACGTGGAGAAGAGACCTGACCAGTATACACCAACACTGGGAATGTGGAGAAGAGACCTGACCAGTATACACCAACACTGGGAACGTGGAGAAGAGACCTGACCAGTATACACCAACACTGGGAACGTGGAGAAGAGGCCTGACCAGTATACACCAACACTGGGAACATGGAGAAGAGACCGGGCCAGTATTCACCAACACTGGGAACGTGGAGAAGAGGCCTGACCAGTATACACCAACACTGGGAACATGGAGAAGAAACCTGACCAGTATACATCAACACTGGGAACATGGAGAAGAGACCTGACCAGTATACACCAACACTGGGAACCTGGAGAAGAGACCTGACCAGTATACACCAACACTGGGAACATGGAGAAGAGACCTGACCAGTATACACCAACACTGGGAACATGGAGAAGAGACCTGACCAGTATACACTATCACTGGGGACCTGGAGAAGAGACCTGACCAGTATACATCAACACTGGGAACATGGAGAAGAGACCTGACCAGTATACACCAACACTGGGAACATGGAGAAGAGACCTGGCCAGTATTCACCAACACTGGGAACCTGGAGAAGAGACCTGACCAGTATACACCAACACTGGGAACATGGAGAAGAGACCTGACCAGTATACACCAACACTGGGAACATGGAGAAGAGACCTGACCAGTATACACTATCACTGGGGACCTGGAGAAGAGACCTGACCAGTATACATCAACACTGGGAACATGGAGAAGAGACCTGACCAGTATACACCAACACTGGGAACATGGAGAAGAGACCTGGCCAGTATTCACCAACACTGGGAACCTGGAGAAGAGACCTGACCAGTATACACCAACACTGGGAACATGGAGAAGAGACCTGACCAGTATACACCAACACTGGGAATGTGGAGAAGAGACCTGACCAGTATACACCAACACTGGGAACGTGGAGAAGAGACCTGACCAGTATACACCGACACTGGGAACATGGAGAAGAGACCTGACCAGTATACACCAACACTGGGAACATGGAGAAGAGACCTGACCAGTATACACCAACACTGGGAATGTGGAGAAGAGACCTGACCAGTATACACCAACATTGGGAAGATGGAGAAGAGACCTCACTAGTATACACCAACACTAGGAACGTGGAGAAGAGACCTGGCCAGTATGACCCAACACTGGGAACATGGAGAAGGGACCTGACCAGTATACACCAACACTGGGAACCTGGAGAAGAGACCTGACCAGTATACACCAACACTGAGAACATGGAGAAGAGACCTGACCAGCATAAACCAACATTGGGAACATGGAGAAGAGACCTGACCAGTATACACCAACACTGGGAATGAGGAGAAGAGACCTGACCAGTATACAGCAACACTGGGAACCTGGAGAAGAGACCTGACCAGTATACATCAACACTGGGAACACGGAGAAGAGACCTGACCAGTGTACACCAACACTGGGAACGTGTAGACCTCTCCAGTATATACCAACACTGGGAATGTGGAGAAGAGACCTGACTAGTATACACCAACACTGGGAACGTGGAGAAGAGACCTGACCAGTATACACCAACACTGGGAATATGGAGAAGAGACCTGACCAGTATACACCAACACTGGGAACATGGAGAAGAGACCTGACCAGTATACACCAACACTGGGACCGAGGAGAAGAGACCTGACCAGTATACAGCAACACTGGGAACATGGAGAAGAGACCTGACCAGTATACACCAACACTGGGAACATGGAGAAGAGACCTCACTAGTATACACCAACACTGGGAACGTGGAGAAGAGGCCTGACCAGTATACACCAACACTGGGAATGTGGAGAAGAGACCTGACCAGTATGCACCAACACTGGGAACCTGGAGAAGAGACCTGACCAGTATACACCAACACTGGGAACCTGGAGAAGAGACCTGACCAGCATAAACCAACATGGGGAACATGGAGAAGAGACCTCACTAGTATACACCAACACTGGGAACGTGGAGAAGAGACCTGACCAGTATACACCAACACTGGGAATGTGGAGAAGAGACCTGACCAGTATACACCAACACTGGGAACGTGGAGAAGAGACCTGACCAGTATACACCAACACTGGGAACGTGAAGAAGAGACCTGACCAGTATACACCAACACTGGGAACGTGGAGAAGAGACCTGACCAGTATACACCAACACTGGGAACATGGAGAAGAGACCTGACCAGTATACACCAACACTGGGAACGTGGAGAAGAGACCTGACCAGTATACACCAACACTGGGAACGTGGACAAGAGACCTGACCAGTATACACCAACACTGGGAATGTGGAGAAGAGACCTGACCAGTATACACCAACACTGGGAACGTGGAGAAGAGACCTGACCAGTATACACCAACACTGGGAACATGGAGAAGAGACCTGACCAGTATACACCAACACTGGGAACATGGAGAAGAGACCTGACCAGTATACACCAACACTGGGAACGTGGAGAAGAGACATGACCAGTATACACCAACACTGGGAACGTGGAGAAGAGACCTGACCAGTATATACCAACACTGGGAACGTGGAGAAGAGACCTGACCAGTATACACCAACACTGGGAACATGGAGAAGAGACCTGACCAGTATACACCAACACTGGGAACGTGGAGAAGAGACATGACCAGTATACACCAACACTGGGAACATGGAGAAGAGACCTGACCAGTATACACCAACACTGGGAACGTGGAGAAGAGACATGACCAGTATACACCAACACTGGGAACATGGAGAAGAGACCTGAGCAGTATACACCAACACTGGGAACATGGAGAAGAGACCTGACCAGTATACACCAACACTGGGAACGTGGAGAAGAGACCTGACCAGTATATACCAACACTGGGAACATGGAGGAGAGACCTGACCAGTATACACCAACACTGGGAACGTGGAGAAGAGACCTGACCAGTATACACCAACACTGAGAACGTGGAGAAGAGACCTGACCAGTATACACCAACACTGGGAACGTGGAGAAGAGACCTGACCAGTATACTCCAACACTGGGAACGTGGAGAAGAGACCTGACCAGTATACACCAACACTGGGAATGTGGAGAAGAGACCTGACCAGTATACACCAACACTGGGAATGTGGAGAAGAGACCTGACCAGTATACACCAACACTGGGAACGTGGAGAAGAGACCTGACCAGTATACACCAACACTGGGAACGTGGAGAAGAGACCTGACCAGTATACTCCAACACTGGGAACGTGGAGAAGAGACCTGACCAGTATACACCAACACTGGGAATGTAGAGAAGTGACCTGAGATCAGATATTGGTCCAGACATATTTGAATCTGATGGAGAACATGCCCAGAAGGATTCAAGCAGAGTTTAAAGCCGCAGGTGGATTTACAAAATAATAAAAGGTAAAATTTAGATTTTTAGGAGCAAAATAGTAACAATGGAGCGACATGAGAAGAATCTGCACAACTAATCATATGTTAAATAGCTGCAAGTCACATTTATGTATGAGAAGCCAAGATGATTGTCTATAAAATGAAGGTCGTCTCACGCTCAGAGCTGTAGTGAATCGTAAGATATGGAGCCTGAAAGTCAAAAGTGCAAAACATTGTTACCCTTTTGCTCTTCACTATACATCTCATGGGAATATTTGCTTGTTTCACTGGGGCACACCTAGTTTATACATATTGATTTTAGTGGTGGACTGGTATTGGCATGTGATCCAGCCTCCGCATTGTATAATTTTCGATAACTCCTACAATAGATCCCAGAATGAGCTCTTTGTCAACATGGAGCAGATTAGTCCAAATAAAGAACTTTGAAATGTTCCAGTAACAGCTCAACGGCACAAAAAGAAAGAATTGATTCTGACCTAGTCTGGTTGATTAGAAGGACTGTATGATGCGGAAAACTCACTTTCATTTATTTTGCTAGCAAATTATAAGTAAAGGGGTCCAAATGTAGGCGTACCACCGCTATGAATGTGCCGCCCCGGTGACGACTGCGGTGCTCGGATACGGGGTGGTCATGGCTCGAGGGGTCTGGACCCGGGCTCGGTGGACACTCAAACTGGATAAGGGGTTATTTACAGGGGAAGTGTTCGTGACGCCACCTGCGGGGTGCGGTAATGGAAGTACCGCCGCTACTGCAATGAGGACCGGGGCAGATGGTGGGGAGCAGCAAGGTGACCGTCCCTCCGCAGGTAGGGAAGGCCCGTAGCTCGAGTGATGAGGAGAGATGGAAAGCAGGGTGCAGGGGAAGGCGTACTCACTGCGGTGGTTGATGCGTTGTATAGACGGAGATAAAATGAGGCACACAATGTTCTTAAACAAGTCTCTGTGCACAGCTGCCGCTACCCGGAGCACATCCAGGTCCCCGGTACACCCGGTGTCACTAGTAGTCCAGAACCTGCCTCCATGCACGGTTTTGTGTCTGCGTGGGTGCCTATAGCTTGAAGCTGTAAGGGCCAGTTCTTCAGTTTTGGGTGAAGTCTTGCTTCTAAGGGATGACACTTGGGACCTCAGTGGGTTGCTTTGTTTGGAAAACCCTGTCCTCCGCGTTGTTCTGATGCCCTCAGTCTCTGAGCTCTAGGAAGATCCCTGAAGGCCCCCTTCCACTGCAGGTTAATTGCCAGGACGTTGAATCGGCTCCTGACCTAGAGTCCTGTACCCAATCGTACACGGTACCGGTCAGTTCTGTCAGTCCCTGAACCCGGTCACCGACTCCTCTGATGACTGTTTGCGACCCAACTTCTGTCTTTCTAGCTTCCCGGGAGCTAACACTCCAGCTTATCTCACTTTGAGAGCTGTCACTTGTCTGTCTTAGTCCTTCCACCAGTCTGCCTGACCCCTAGGTGGGTGGCCCTGTTCCAGCTAGACCAACCCACTGGTGTGTCTGACAGATCATGATGTGAGGTGTTGGTTGGGGTTTGTGGTGCTGATGGAGGTGACACCGGTTTCTGGGAACCTGGAACCATAGGGGGTAGGCCCTGCACCTGGGGAAAAAGGATGCAGTTCCCTGTAGCACCCTTATGTAATCAGGGTCACTACATGAACAGTTGATAGTAATTCACCTATAAGAGGCAATGCTCCTGTTTCCCGTGTATTGTGGACTAACTGATGTACCTGGCGCCTGCCCTCTAAACTATGACTTGTTTGGATGACTCCAGCCTAAAGAGTGCGGGAAAGAGCGGGAGACGCATTTAGGCGGGAATTTAAGAGGTCGAGATGCCTGGGAGTGTGAGAGAAGGATTGCTGCTTGTGTGTCTTTCCCGAGCATGAAGGTGTAGGAAGAGTTGCGATGCCGGCTGCGAGAGATATTGTGAACCGGACAGTGAGAGAGTCCTGTTCACCGTCAAGCAAGTCCCGAACTGAGACTGTGATGCTTGACACTATGTGGCGTATAGTGATGCTAGTCACTAGGTGGCGCTAGATACTACTTGCGTGCAGTGTGAAAGAAGAGATAGTCAAACAAGCCGGGATCAGGAACCAGGGAGACATGACAGGACAAAGGGAGCAGGCAGAGACGAAATCAAGATACAGGCCAAGGGTCAGGATTCCAGGAGAGTACGTATAGGATACAGGGAGCAGAAGGAGACGTGGTCAGGAGAAGGTCCGAGGTCAGAATCCAGGAGGTAACAACAAAGTCAGGGGGGGTGGGCAGAACAGAGTCAACTACAGTCCAAGGTCGAGAAGCCAAGATCAAATAACTGTACACAAACGTGAGCCAAGAGCACTTACTGTGGAACCAGGAAATACAACTGGCGACGTCCTGGGCGAATCACCTGGAATGAGGAGCATCTGAGAAAGCCCCGACCAGCACCAGCATAGGACCCAGTGCTGAGAAACAACCCATCTACGGGAGCTTAAGACAAACAGAAGAGACTCTAACCTGCAAAACGCTCTGCTCGACGAAACAGGCAAGTGCCGGCACTGCAGGAGAGCATGGCAGAACATAACAGAGCACAAAATGCTCTGTACATCGAAACTGTGACAGAGACATTCCTGGCAAAGCCGTTCCGAAAAGCGAAGACATCACCCAGATTAGTCAGGAGACCCCGGGTCCATAGAGAAATTAGAGTTCCCTCTGCCGTGCAAGGACAAGTGTGCACTGTCAAACATCGCAACTCCCGGGAGTAGACTTGTTTCCCCTCCATGGTGTGTGCACTACTAGGGCGTAGGATAGGCCTCAGTAGCCAAAGCGCGGTGTCCATATGGCCCCTGTAGTGGAGGCCAGCTAGGTTGTAGAATAGCACAGTTATACGTCTATTTTCCCTGCCTGTGTTCTTGCTCTACTGGTGTTTGTGATGGTTGGGCGACGACCGTGGTACACTCCAGCTAGGAATTGCAGCTGGTAAAACACTTCACTGTCGCCATATTTGCGCCATCTTTCTGAAAACTTCACTGTCCCCATCTTTTGTTTGCATGTTGGTTGATCTGCTGCTTGTAGATAGAACACCCTTGCTTCTACAATCTTTGTCAAACTCTGCACCGCGGTGGTCCCTCGGCCATCGCTTCACCGGCAAGAGCAGGAAGAAGCTACAAAGGGGCGGCAGATCGATGCATTACACACAGCACCCACTCTGTCAATCAGTACAGTGTAATGCTTCACCTCTCCTGTGGTGGCGCTGCAGATAATTTGCACACTTGCTGCTGGTTTACTCTGTAGATCACAGTGATCGGGTCAGAGCTGACGGGTTCTGATTCTGCTCTACAATTTCCAAGTTTCCTTCCTGTGCCAATTTGCCAAGAAATAATGATCCAGAACAGAGTACAGATGTCTTCTAAGTGAGAATTTCTTAGTTTATATGAAAATTAGTGTTCGGAACTGAACAATCCCTTTAAGACTTTCCATATTAGAACACATTTTCACCACCATATACCAAAAAGGAGGTCTTGAAGGCTTAGGAAGGAAGACTCAAGTCTCTTTGTCACGATTCCTCTGTGCAGAACATCTTGCACACTAGGAGATGCTCTACAGTGTTTTCCTGAGCTAGTAAGCTGGCAGGTTGATTGATAGCGCAGGCTTCCATGCTGGTTCTGGGAGGTGCTGATTACTCAGGTGTTCCATCTTCCTGGTAATTGCTCTGCTTCTTTACTGAGCATGCTCTCCCAGAACCTCGCCAGTCGTACATTCTGGTTCTGTAGTTGTGCTGTTGGCCTGTGTTTCTGAATGTCTTCTGATCTTTGTTTCTCGACCCCAGACTGTTGTTTTGACTCCTCTTTGCCTGCTTCCTGTTCCTGACGTGACCTCCTGGCTTTTGACCTCGAACCGTTACCTGACCACGTCTCTTTTTTTTCCCTGAACCTATTACATGCCCTCCTGGAATTTTGACCCTCGGATTGTGACCTGACTACGCTTCCGTGCACTTCCTTTATCCATACGTGTCCTCCTGTTACCAGATCTCGGCTTTTCTGACTACTCTTCCGTCTCTACTATCCATAAGTAGTGACTTGCATTACATTCTTCCTAAAGTTGGTAATTAAAGCTCAGTTCACAATCTCACATGTATGGTTGTCTTCCTACTTTCCCCTTACAGCAGACGCTAGGGCACAGAGGATTTAAGCACGTTGGGTTTATGCTGCTTTAATAATAATATCTGTATCATTCCATATATCATTGAAATTAAGAAACTATTGGGAAAACTGAAACAACATGATATTTTACAGAAATCAATAAGATAATTTGCCATAATTAATGTCTTCCCAGCGCCTGGTAGACCTCATCCATCACTGTCAGGAAATGGAGCCGCGGTGTCTTCTGTAATTACTGAGATGTCTCCATATAATGGAATTACAGTGATTCTTCTCTTACAAGAACTTTCTTTAAAAATCCCTTAAAGGAACACAATTGTCACACGTTGCTTGGCTCTAAACTCGCCGAGTGTCATGGCGGCATCAGACGCTGTTCAGACTACAGACTCTGATACTCCTCACTATGCTTTCTCTAGTTCTTCTGATTTGCACAGACAGGCTCAGGCGTGGACCAGTTCTATGCTCATTAGTGATCGGTCTTGCAGGAGTTAATGTCTGCTACCATGCTGTTTAACTTTTGGATCACATGTCACGGGAGACCTATCACAGGTAATCCCCGCCTTTTTAAGATGGAAGAATCTGTCTTCCTATGCCGATAATAGCATTCACTAAACCAGTCCGTGTGGTGTTGTGTGATTTACTGCACGTTGCTTGGTGTGCTGTGGAATTCCTCCTGTCGTTTGGGTATTTCCTCCCTGCTCTTCATTTTACTCTTTATCATTTGTTGTCTGATAATTCTGTATGTGTGCTGTGTGATGGAGTTTTTGTTTCCTCTCTTTGTCGATATTTATGGGTTCAACCACTCCTGCCCCGATCCTCCCCTGTAGTGGGGGAGAGGGGGTATTAGATCAGGGCTGGCCAGGAGCAGGACAAAGAAGGCACCTCAGACATCGTCGTATCTCTGGGAATAGGGACAGCTAAGGCCCTCTAATCTGAGGGTCAGTCCAGGAGCCCCGGTCTCCTGTAATCCCCTCTCACCCAGTGACAATGTAGAGGGGGGCAAATGTTGGGCTGACAGGTCTCCGCTCTACTGCAGACTGGACCCATGTTTGTGATCTGCACCGGACAGGCAGTTCAACAATTACTTTCTGTCTTAAGGAGAGCGTCAACCTCCCCGCTGCTAGACACCATTGTTGACGTGGCAGTGCAACACATCACACAGGTAGTCTCTTTATAAAATAATATGGGATGATTTATTTGTTTTTCTTGACAGATATGGCCTTTCCTATCCCGTTCTGCTGCCACTGTTCCCTGGGGTACTTCTTCCTGGGACTTAGCTTTGAAGCTGGCAAGTCTAAGCCTCTACTTGTCTTCATTCTTATCTCCACAGCTACGCGTGTCCAATCACTCCTCGGAAGGCTTCACTAGGCCCGACCCCAGGTGAGCTGTAGGCTCCGGACATTTGGAAGATACCTTCGGTGTTCCCCAATGGGTCCAAGTTACCAAGCACCGTCCACTCTCCAGGAACCCCTCTGTAGAGCTAATTCTCTCTCCTGTCTCACCAGCCGACCGCCTGGTCCTCTGTCGCTCCTCCCATCTTGGCTGTCAGTTTCTCAGCAACCAGGAAGTATCTGTCACACTAAAACCTTCTTTTACTCTAATACCTATCTAGCTAACATTCCTACTTAACATTCTTATGTGATGCCCTGGACTAGCCAGGGGGTCACAGACACAACACCACACACACCCCTTCCCCGGACAGGTGACAACAGTCACACTAAAATCCTTGTTGCCACCCTCCAGGGTCTGATGTCCACACCAGGTGGGGCGGAGCCAGGTGGTTGGCCCCGCCCACCGAGGAGTTCACAGGCCTGGAGGCGGGAAAAGAGTGCAGTTCAGTTCAGTTCAGTGCAGAGAGTGGGAGAGGAGAGAGAGACACACACCGGCGGACCTGAGTCCAGGCCCGCCCGTGGTACTGTTAGGTGTCTGGGTCGGAGCCCAGGCACCTCCAGCAAGGTCTTCAGACGGTGGTGGCCGTCTGCAGGAGTTGGCGCACGGTCGGTGGAACCGTAGGACCGGGGTCGGGCGGTGGCCCGCCGGTACCGAACCGGGGAGCCGATTGGGAGCCAAGCACCAGGCAGAGTACTCAGACCCCGACTAGGCTAGAAGCCTCCCTGATAGTCTAATTTACTGATTACGGTCTGGACCTCAGGGGTTCATTCCCACCCAAGTCCCGATTGAAGGCAACAGCCCAACCATCCAGGATAAGTGCCACCGCCAAAGGCAAGAGATCCAAAGGGCCAGCGTCTGTGGGCAAACGGGCTCCTACGACACTTACACGCCGGGGAGTGGACTACCAGTGTCCAGGCACAGGAGTCAATAACTACATAACACAGGTGCAGGGAAACGACAGCCATCATCAACCTGTCCAGGGAGAACACTGCAGCCGGCTGCGGGCCCCGTCCATCCTGCCGTTTGGTTTACCAGAGACTCCGTTATCTTGTGTCAGAGTGAGTACACCAGTGCCGTCAGGCACCGCACCGTGCTGCACCGCAACACTGCGCCCTGCACCCTGGCCCTAACCTTCCCGCGGGCCCCCGGGACCATCACCCCTGCCCACGGAGGGGTTAACACCGAGCTGCATAACACCGTCCCCGGGAGGCCTAGTCAACGGCAGCAGTGGTGTCAACCATACAATCACCACAACCCGTGGGTGGCGTCACGAACTTTACCAATTCCACCAACCAATCACCCCAAACCCCTGCATGCACCGCCACTACTCCTTTCAGAGCGACGTGACCCCCGGGTCCGTGAGAGGCTCGAGCCACCCACAGCACTGAACCGAGCGGCTCGGCGGCCGCAGCCGAGGCCGCGGGGCGGCACACTTATACTCTACATACACGGTTAATGCATTAATCACACATAACAGATTGTACTTTACATTACTATTACAAATTGCAATATACAATAAAACACTTTAAACTCTCAGCCACTAGATGGCACCAACCGCTGCACTATACCGCTCTGCTACATCACCAACCCGTTTTCTCCAGCAGCAATAGCACTCAAATATTCACTTTATAAAACAGTTATATTACGGTGCATGCAATATAATCACATCAGACAATATACATACATTATAACCACCATAGGAGTGGGGTAATCTGGCGATCTCCTACAACTACTATACAGCAAAAATGCACAGGAAAAAAAATCCCAGTAACGGTGTTCACACGGGGAGTCTGCCCAGGAACAGGCCTGAAAAATCACCTGCAAAATGCTAAAAAGATTGAAATGTCAAAACAACCTACTGTGCATATGTTCAATATTTGTAACTTTTTTTTTAACCACGTGAGGATGCAAACAGAAGTGCCCCCCCCATCAAAAAAAGCAAATATTCTTAAAAAGATACAAAAAAAAAGACGAATAAGGGCAAAAGATACCAACGTATCCTGGAGCCACCTCTTCTGGCAAAGGTCTGCAACGCAGCCTTTTAAAAGCCGCCGTGTGCACTTACCCCGATTCCTCCCTTAATCTCTTAGTGTTAGTTGATCTTTTTTTGCTTCATGTTACAGATAAAGATAAAAAGAAATGTCTGTGTCTTGGGAGCTCAGCCATCCCTACCCTTCTCTCTCCGATCTTCTAATTTTCCTGTCTGTAACTGTAAGACAACTTTCTGCAGCAGGAGCCTCTCCCCTTTTCCCTGTCTGGACTAGGCCACATCCTAAGAAAGCAGAACTGTCCATATAAGCTGCCCAAACGTAGGTCAGCATATTGATGTGAGAAACAAACTCCTCCTCACAAACCCCAGATCAGATTGGTCTCTAAGTACAAGGCACGTAGCTGCAGCAGGAGCTTCCCCCCACTCTTATGAATTCTATAAGAAGCCAAATACACTTTACACTGACCACATTGCTAAGAGTCCTGAACAGTTAAAAGGAAGAACATATAGAGAGAAGATCAATTGCAGTACGCTAGTAAAAAAAATAAACAGACTCTTAAAGGGGTTTCCCTCTTTGGGCAATCCATTTTTGCATAAAACCCCCAAAACTATTAACTTTGTTGACATTGCACCTTTCAGTCTCATCTTCCTGATCTTGGAGTCGTCTGAAAATTAGTTTAAAATGTCCCTATTTATGTAATAATATTAACATAATATCATGATTAAACTACAACTTACGGTTGGTCGTTTCCATTTGATGCTCAGCAGCTTATCCTGTGACAGTAAATGTTGCCCGATAGAGTAGAGGTTGGCCGGGAAGACATCATCCTCAAACAGCTGCTTTCTGCTGATGCACAGGTCCCGGATGCTATTAAAGTCTTGTCCTTTAAACTTTTTGGGATTCTCCACAGTCCCAATTTTTCTCTGTTGCCCCTCTGCCACTTTCTGATAGACCCCAGGGATCGGCATTACGTCTTGATGCTATTTAAAGAAAAAAAATAATTACATAATATCATGCTAAAAACAATGTAAAAAAAAAAACACATCGTCAATGTACCGCACCTTTTAAAGCTTTTAGATACACAAGCAGAAATTTGATTTGCAAACCAGTCAGTGCGGCATATAGGTTCCCACATCCCTGCTGGAATTTTCCTCAATTTGTTTACAAATACATTTGCTTCTAATTTGTTTAAAATTATCTGAGTGATTCCAGGAGGGCACAATTCAGTAAAAATAGGCATCGACTGAGAAAGAGAACTCCTTCCAAAGTGATTTGAATGGAAGCATCAACTTTTTAAGTCTGCAAAGTGGTAAAAAGTTTCACTGACATCAAAGTATTGGGGGTTTTTTTTAGAGATGAGAACAAAAGAGAAGAGGCTCATAAGTGGTGAAAGAATTATATTTCAACGCTAAGATATAGTACAAGATTTTTTATTATTCCCTGTACTATTGAGTTATATAAAACTTGTTGAAAGTATTGTTTTAAAGGACAGCAATATTTTTTAGGGGTTTTTGAATGCTATATTTTAGGAGTACTTTTTTAATTGTTTTTTTTTGTTTTATTTTGCATAATAACAGATTACCTTTATTCTGTGGGTCAGTGCAATGTTGGCAATACAAAATTTCCATAGTTTTCTTTTAGGTTTTTATTCTTTTATGCAATAAAATGCATTTAAATCATTTGTTGTTTGCTAAAATTTTGCTGGTGGGAATGTGATATTTTTTTTTTTCAGTAGGTGTAGATATTTTAATTGGTATGTCATTTATTGATTGCTTTTTATTCTATTTTCTGATTTGTAGTATATCCATTTTTATAACTGGGGTCGCTACAGATAAGGAATCACACATATGAATATTATGTTTAACTTATTGTAATCTTTTTGAAACTTCAATAACTTACTTGCTGATTGTTTGGTTGATTTTACCTTTTACATATTTTTAGATTTTTTTTTTTATTTTGTTAATCTTATATATTATGTCAGTAAGTTTCTAGCTGGATCCAAAAGGAGGACAAAGATGGCAGCCATGAAAGCCATTACTATAGTTCACCAAATCCACCCTCCATGAGTTGGGTGCAATCCATCTATTTCATTGTGTCACTTTTCCTTCCATTAAAGAGATGATATTTTGTTGCAGATTTTGGCTTTTACAGGTTCTCTGTTTCCCTCCACATTAAACTTGTATCTTGTCTTGGCTCATAAATCAGCCGAGAGGAGCTCAGAAAAAGTCAGAAATAAGTTACAAACTTCTTATTTCTCAGTTAACTTATTTTGATGCCAGAAACACAGAACTCAGAGACGATAGATGACAGAGGGTGCAACATTTGTAATGAAACCCAAATGCAAAAAATTATTTTTAGCCAAAAAAAAAAATCCATTTACGTAAAAAAAAGTTATTTTTCTTCTGTATATCCAAAACCTCTTATTTTCCAAACATTGCCTGCTAGGTGATCCTCATTCACATTAGATCAAAGGGGGGGGTGGAGGTGGGGAAGGCAGAGACACTAATATCTGCCATCTCTGTACTTCAAGTATATACCATGCTCGGGAAATGCCAGGCAAGTGCACGCAACAGTAAAAACAATCACCAGTCTGGTTTTCTAAGTTTGCAAATTTTTGTGGAGTGAGCAAAAGATTTTGTGAAGTTTGTTATCATCCGTGCCGCTGTACGACACTCGGAGCATGCGAACAGCCCGATGAACAGCAGGAGCCACGTTTCCCGGCTGTTCCGCTGCTTCCGACCTTCCATTTACTCACTTTTATCTCTGTGTGTGTTTTTCATATTCTGACTCAGCTTTTCTTCATACAAGTGTTATAATTGAACAGATAAGGATAATTAGCAAAGAAAATCATTGTCCTGTAGCACGACTTGGGAATTACTCATTGTTTTTATTGCTGTGTATTGCCTTTCTGTTGCTAGGCAGAAGCTTTGACTTTCCTTATATTTTGTCCCTTCCTGCTCCCTGTAGCTCTGTGATGTCACCACACCCGCCCTTCTTCTCCATATAATGTTTGCAGCAGCCATCGTACATCACTCTTTTTACCTTCTGCCTTTATCTTCAATATAAGATTTTCAGGTAAAGCATTCCTCTTTTCCTGGAGTCTTCTTGTAGTGAGATTGTGGCTGAGTTAAACTATCTGAGGAACCGATATGAATGTGAGTACAAGTCAATACAAATACCCAAAGAAAACGGTCTGTTCAGGCTCCATCACGTCCTACATATACATGAATCAGAAAAATCACAAATGAGGTCACGTCCAACTCCTCTCAAAAAAAGCTGAAAAATCACCAATATTTTGCCTATTTGGTCCATATCTGACTCAGAAATAAACTTTTTTCTTATTTCCAGGTAATTCCTTCCTCTAGGTTGAGGCAAGAGGTGTAACTACATGGGCACAGAGATTGGAGTGACACCAAGGGTCTGTAATCTGAGGGGTCCTCAAGGTCCCTCTGCCCCTAGATTCTGATCATGGATTTCTAGAGGATTGTGGCTTCTGGGGTGCAGAGGTCGCAGTCACATCTGGATCCTTGATCCCTACAGGATCTAAATAGTCCCCTGACATATATCACACTGTACAAAGGGCTGGTAAGACGTAGTACAGCGTATTCCCCACTAGGTGGCAGCAGAGTAATGAAGGAGAGTCAAAGTAACACTGTAACAGAAAGGAGGTTGAAGTACAGCAGAGTACCCTCAGCAGGCAGTTCACAGGCGAACCACCAAGGGGCAATAGAGTAGTCAAGCAGTCAGGGTCTAGTCAGGAAGTCAAGGGAGGATCAAAATCAGGTCAGAAAACAGAACCAAAGTCGGATGCCGGGAGATCAGGTATGGAAAGGGAAACACAAACGGCACAGGAAACAGAAGACAAGACTGGAGGGTGAGGAGCCACAAACACGGGAAGGAGGATGAACCAACTGATACGAGCGGGAAGTCAGGGACTGGGACAGATGGACGAATGGGGGAGGGTACAGGTCAGGGCACAGTAAATAAGAATCAAATCAAACAGGAAATTTCACCAGAGCCAGTCACAGGCTGCAGAGCAAAACTATAACCAGTGCTGGAATGCTGGTGCAGAGCACCCGAGCATGGTAGTGCCCACTCATCACTAGTTACGAGTACTAAGTACCTGAGCATGGTAGTGCCCGCTCATCATTAGTACCGAGCACCCGAGCATGGTAGTGCTCACTCATCATTAGTTACAAGTACAGAGCACCCGAGCATGGTAGTGCCCGCTCATCACTAGTTACGAGTACAGAGCACCCGAGCATGGTAGTGCCCGCTCATCACTAGTTACCAGTACCGAGCACCCGAGCATGGTAGTGCCCGCTCATCACTAGTTACCAGTACCGAGCACCCGAGCATGGTAGTGCCCGCTCAACACTAGTTACCAGTACCGAGCACCCGAGCATGGTAGTGCCCGCTCATCACTAGTTACCAGTACTGAGCACCTGAGCATGGTAGTGCCCGCTCATCACTAGTTACCAGTACTGAGCACCTGAGCATGGTAGTGCCCGCTCATCCCTAGTTACCAGTACTGAGCACCTGAGCATGGTAGTGCCCGCTCATCACTAGCTACCAGTACTGAGCACCTGAGCATGGTAGTGCCCGCTCATCACTAGTTACCAGTACTGAGCACCTGAGTATGGTAGTGCCCGCTCATCACTAGTTACGAGTACTGAGCACCTGAGCATGGTAGTGCCCGCTCAACACTAGTTACGAGTACAGAGCACCCGAGCATGGTAGTGCCCGCTCATCACTAGTTACGAGTACAGAGCACCCGAGCATGGTAGTGCTCACTCATCATTAGTTACAAGTACAGAGCACCCGAGCATGGTAGTGCCCGCTCATCACTAGTTACCAGTACTGAGCACCTGAGCATGGTAGTGCTCACTCAACACTAGTTACGCTCCTTCCACAGTCTATATTGACTCCTGATTTTCCCATTGGACTCTTGTGCTCCCTTTGATGACATCACTTATAACCTCGCAGTTCTCATTTATGTGATATCAGTGGTTCCTGATTTTTTTTCAAAACTTTCCAACCATTCCAGGACAGTAGATATATATGAATGGTGATTGTAGGCAGAGCTATGGACCCACCAGTGTTATAGATGTTGGGATCTTTCTTACTAATACTCTGAGATGCTTGAGTCAATCTGTGACCGAGAAGCTGACACTTTTCTTTTTGTTACCAAAGGCCAAGGGTGAGGGAGTGCGCACTTCACACCCCGCGCCTTCTCCCTCTATATATTACCCTTTGGATCCATTTTCATTTGTAATTTATAACTCCAATGTTTACACAGAGATTTATTGCTTTGTCAGTGACCTGTTCCCATCACAGGATTCCTGAGAAATGACATCCCAATAACACTGATTTACAAAGAAGGAGAGTCTTAAAGGGGTAATCCTATACCAGGCATTTACAGCATATCCACAGGATAGATCAAGCTCTGAGACCCCAATTGAGAGTCTCCAGCCCACCAGGGATAGTGGTGAGAGTGAATGGAGAAGACAGCTGCACTTGTCCGGCAACTTCCACAATTCTCAGAAATGGAGCGCTGCCCCTTTAACTGACTCTTCTAGCTTGAAGAGGGTGTTTTTAAATAAATGTGTTGGCGTTATACCCCTTTAAGGGATTTTCCTTCCCAAATCAATGATTAATAGTAATCCTGCATGTGCTAGGAACAGAAAGAATCAAGATATATTATTACACAATAATGACACTATTTATTATTTCATTATATTATCATACAATTAGTACATATGTATCATTATTGCCACTATACTAGAGTTACCTTCATCTTTATATTCTTGACTGCTCAGTTTTTTCTATGTTTTTTTTTTTGCTACAATTTTGCAAACTCCCTAAAGAAATAAGTGCACTGCTACAATCAATGGCCCTGAGCCACCATCAAAAAACAAACGGGCAACAAATGCGTCTCACAATTGAGGATTTGAGTTATAATTGTATCTAATTTAGACAATACACGGTAATACTCAGCAGTGCAGCTGTGAATCCAGCCCAGATGCAAGGTAAAGGCTTCCTAAAAAGTAACAAAACTGGAAACATTATACTGAGCGGTGGAGAGGGGAATCCAGCACTGAGCGGTGGAGAGGGGAGCCCAGCACTGAGCGGTGGAGAGGGGAGCCCAGCACTGAGTGGTGGAGAGGGGAATCCAGCACTGAGCGGTGGAGAGGGGAATCCAGCACTGAGCGGTGGAGAGGGGAATCCAGCACTGAGCGGTGGAGAGGGGAATCCAGCACTAAGCGGTGGAAAGGGGAATCCAGCACTGAGCGGTGGAGAGGGGAATCCAGCACTGAGCGGTGGAGAGGGGAGCCCAGCACTGAGCGGTAGAGAGGGGAATCCAGCACTGAGCGGTGGAGAGGGGAGCCCAGCACTGAGTGGTGGAGAGGGGAGTCCAACACTGAGCGGTGGAGAGGGGAATCCAGCACTGAGCGGTGGAGAGGGGAATCCAGCACTGAGCGGTGGAGAGGGGAATCCAGCACTGAGCGGTGTAGAGGGCAGTCCAACACTGAGCGGTGGAGAGGGGAGCCCAGCACTGAGCGGTGGAGAGGGGAGTCCAGCAGTGAGCGGTGGAGAGGGGAATCCAGCACTGAGCGGTGGAGAAGTGAATCCAGCACTGTGCGGTGGAGAAGTGAATCCAGCACTGAGCGGTGGAGAGGGGAATCCAGTACTGAGCGGTGGAGAGGGGAATCCAGCACTGAGTGGTGGAGAGGGGAGTCCAACACTGAGCGGTGGAGAGGGGAATCCAGCACTGAGCGGTGGAGAAGTGAATCCAGCACTGAGCGGTGGAGAGGGGAATCCAGCACTGAGCGGTGGAGAGGGGAATCCAGCACTGAGCGGTGGAGAGGGGAATCCAGCACTGAGCGGTGGAGAGGGGAATCCAGCACTGAGCGGTGGAGAGGGGAATCCAGCACTGAGCGGTGGAGAGGGGAATTCAGCACTGAGCGGTGGAGAGGGGAGCCCAGCACTGAGCGGTGGAGAGGGGAATCCAGCACTGAGCGGTGGAGAGGGGAATCCAGCACTGAGCGGTGGAGAAGTGAATCCAGCACTGAGCGGTGGAGAGGGGAATCCAGCACTGAGCGGTGGAGAGGGGAATCCAGCACTGACCGGTGGAGAGGGGAATCCAGCACTGAGCGGTGGAGAGGGGAATCCAGCACTGAGCGGTGGAGAGGTGAATCCAGCACTGAGCGGTGGAGAGGGGAATCCAGCACTGAGCGGGGAAGAGGGGAATCCAGCACTGAGCGGTGGAGAAGTGAATCCAGCACTGAGCAGTGGAGACGGGAATCCAGCACTGAGCGGTGGAGAGGTGAATGCAGCACTGAGCGGTGGAGAAGTGAATCCAGCACTGAGCGGTGGAGAGGGGAATCCAGCACTGAGCGGGGGAGAGGTGAATCCAGCACTGTGCGGGGGAGAGGTGAATCCAGCACTGAGCGGTGGAGAGGGGAATCCAGCACTGAGCGGTGGAGAGGGGAATCCAGCACTGAGCGGGGGAGAGGTGAATGCAGCACTGAGCGGTGGAGAGGGGAATCCAGCACTGAGCGGTGGAGAGGGGAATCCAGCACTGACCGGTGGAGAGGGGAATCCAGCACTGAGCGGTGGAGAGGGGAATCCAGCACTGAGCGGTGGAGAGGTGAATCCAGCACTGAGCGGTGGAGAGGGGAATCCAGCACTGAGCGGGGAAGAGGGGAATCCAGCACTGAGCGGTGGAGAAGTGAATCCAGCACTGAGCAG
>NC_134355.1:21821153-21848653 GCF_048569485.1 Anomaloglossus baeobatrachus
ATAGCGGACACCCTACTGTAATGCCCACGAGTGCGTTTAACCCTTTCGATGCCTCTGATAGGGAGATCAATCTGGACGCGGGGTCACCCAGGTACAGTTGCCTGTGAGGACCCTTGAACAGGACCTGACACTTCTCCTGCTTGTGTACAAGGCACTGATCTGATGATTTGCAATGTAAAAGCATTGCAGAGCATTACATCAGCAATCAGGCCTTTGAAAGTTGATGTCCCATCCTAGGACGAGGTAAAAAAGTAAAAAAAATACATGTACTTGGGGGGAAAATTAGATTTTTCATTTTCGCAGCTCAACGTTATAATATTCTATGAAGCACCCGGGGGTTCCAGGTGCTCACCAAACATGTAGATAAATTCCTTGAGAGGTCTAGTTTCCCAAATATGGTCACTTGTGGGGGAGATTTACTGCTTAGGCAACTCAGGGGGTCTTCAAACGCGACTTGGCATCCGCTATCGATTCCAGCCAATTTTGCATTCCATAAGTCAAATGATGCGCCATCCCTTTCAAGCCCTACCGTGCGCCCAAACAGCAGTTTTCCAATATATATAAGGTATCAGCGTACTCAGAAGAAATTGCACAACATATTATATTTTCTCCTATTACTTTTGTGAAAACAACATTTAGGGCTAAATTAACATTTTTTGGGGGAAAAGGTAAAATTTTCCTCTTTTCCTTCCACATGGCTTTAATTCCTGTGAAGCACCTAAAGGGTTAATAAACTTCTTGGATGTGGTTTTCAGCACCTTGAGGGGGTGCAGGTTTTAGAATAGGGTCACTTTTTCGTATTTTCTTTCACATAGACCTCTCAAAGTCACTTCAGGTTGGTTTTGTACATTTTATTGGAAAAATGAAAAATTGCTGATAAACGTTTAACCATTTAAAAAAAATAAAATAATATATATATATATATATATATATATATACCGTATATACACACTGTATATACTGATGTATATGTATATATATATATAGTATATGTTTCAAAATTGCGCTGATGTAAAGTAGACATGTGCCAATTTTTATTTATAAGCTATTTTGTGTGACATAATTCTTTTGGTTTAAGGACAGAAAAATGAAAAGTTTGAAAATTGCAAAATTTTCACCAAAATTCCAATATTGTTCAAAGTTTATGATTAACACAAAGTACAATATGTCATGACAAAACAATCTCAGAATTACCAGGATCCGTTGAAGATGCAGAGTTATGACCCAAAAAAGCGACCCTGGTCACAATTAAAACATTTTGCTGGGTCAGGAAGGTGAGAACACATTCGGGCGCAAAAGGGTTACAATATTCCGGAGAAGTGTCAACAGCCTTATAATCTAGTGTGTCGTGGGGCATCTTTAGCGCTTATTATGGGACACATTGTTGTATCTTTCATAGTCACAGTCAGTGGGGTAACTAGAGTTTGATGGGCCCCGGTGCAAAGTTTGGACCTGGGCCCCCCCCTCCACGTACACCGACACTTGGGGTAAGGGATAATGACGCCGACACTCGAGGTACAGGATAATGATGCTGACACTTGGCTCCTTCACTCAGCACTCATGTTTCCCATGATTTTTAAATCTTCTTTCCCTCAGCACCCAGCTTTCCTATGTTCTGATATCCATCTTGTCCTCAGCATCCAGGTTCCCCATGCTCTGCTATACATTATTCCCTCAGCACCCACCTTCCCCACGCTTTGATATACAAATTTCCCTCAGCACCCAGCTTTTCCATGATATCAGAGCATGGGAAAGCTGGGTGCTGAGGGAAAAATGTATAGCAGAGCATGGGAAAGAGCCTCTTTCTCTCAGCACAAAACTTTCCAATCCCATACTTTTATCTTTGTCCCCCATCATATAGAGCTCTCTAAGTACTATAATGGTCCCCACATAGCCTTTAATATAGTATGATGAGTCCCACATAACCCTTCATATATCAGAATGCACCTTCATAGTCCTTCATATTGCATTATACAGCCCACATACTGTTTAATGCACCCCCGTAGGTCTCCATGTATTATAATGCACCCCCAAAGTCCATGCGTAAGTTGTCCTTCATGTTGTATTATGCAGCGCACATACTGTTTAATGCACCGCCATAGGCCTCCATGTATTATAATGCACCCCCATAGTCCATGTATAAGGTATCCTTCCTGTTGTATTATGCATCCCACATACTGTTTAATGCAGCCACATAGGCCTCTGCCCACTGTGTAATCACTGATTAAAAAAACAAGTCCTCACCTCTCCTCATTACCCCCTTCTCCGGTCAGTGTCCTGCGCTCTGCAGTCTCAGCACAGCAGTCACGCATTGGTGACATCACCATGCTCAGCTACACTGAGACGTCCAGCGCAGGCACAGGGGGAGAATGATGAAGGATGTGTGAGGGCCCGCGGGCGAGGGGGGCCCGATGCACCCCCGTAGGCCTCCATGTATTATAATTCACGACCATAGTCCATGTGTAAGGTGTCCTTCATCTTGTATTATGCAGCCCACATACTGTTTAATGCACCGCCATAGGCCTCCATGTATTATAATGCTCCCCCAAAGTCCATGTGTAAGGTGTCCTTCATGTTGTATTATGCAGCCCACATACTGTTTAATGCACCCCTATAGGCTTCTGCCTTCTGTGTAATCACTGATTACGTCCAGCACAGGCACAGGGGAAGAATGATGAAGGATGTGTGACGGCTTGCGGGCGAGGGGGCCCGATGCCGCCGCTGGCACTGGACTCCCCTGACTCACGGGCCCCATAGAGGCCATGTAGTCTGCCACTGAACAGCGCAGCTCCACTCTCACAGGGAGGAGCCGGCTGCTTCTCTACAGGTTGGGCGCCGGGCCCCTAACCTGCTGGGCTCGGTCGCAAAGGTGATCTCTACGACCGCGGTTGTTACGCCCCTAATCACAGTTATTTTGGTACAATCTGACCTTATGGGAACCTCTGAGGATGTGGAGATCTCCAGGCTTCATATGTCCTCCAAAATATCCTCGTAATTGTGGCCCCTCTTACAAACAGATTGTATTGCCACATCTAATCCTTAAAGGGATGCACCTGTATTTGACCCAATGTTAATGGAAATTTTGTGCCATATTACGTGTCTTTTTTGTCCCCCCCCCAAATTTTTTTGATTAAACATTTTGGAGATACATTTTCATATAGTGAAAGGCATTTCCATGGAATGTGGATATATGGGCATTTATAACCAGAAAATAAAGGCTTTATAGTCACCCGGTGAATTAAGCATAGACGTTCCATAAATAAATCCAAACAACCCCCGACCCCTCCACAAGATAACGCTCTGTGTCTCTACACGTTGCAGCAGAAATCAATCTGCAATATCCCAAGGCTCATTTTTCTGAAAATGTATGTTTATAATTGTAACATTTCTGTTACCTAATAATAATGGGACGTTACATCAGTCAAAATTAGTTATTTTTTTGTTCATTATTTTGTGTTTAAATTGAAATATTATACAAAAATAATGATTGTTCCACTTTCAATTCTCCATTTCTTTTTAATTGGAGTTAAATTCGTAAAGTTAAAGCCCAAGGATAGAAAGTTATCAGAGCAGTGACCGGCTCATGGTATATAGTGTATACTAAGAAAGAGGGAAATTCATCAATAGGGACCGATCTATATGTGCCCACAATGGCCTGACATTTCACTGCAGTGAATAAAATCCATAGAAAATGGATTGTGTTGTGTATAGTAGCAGAATCCACCCGAGAAATCTGTGACATGTTTGTACCAACTGAGTGCACCCTTGTTGTTTATACAAGTCGCATAAAGATTTTTCCGGTGTTTGTTTTTATTTCTTTTTACTTATAGGATTAGTGATGGGGGGGTCTCATAGACACCTCCCATTACTAATCTAGGGTTTAGTGGCAGCCCTTAATTATCCCGATTGCCATTGCACCAGGGCAATGGCAAAGAGCAGGGTAAAGTGCTGGGGTTGTCGCATCTAATGGATTTAACAATCCTGGGTGGCTGCAGGCTGCTGTTTTTGGGCTGGGCGGCGCCAAATAACCTTGAGTCTCCGCAGCCTGAGAATACTTGTCCCCAGCTGTCTGGTTTAATCTTGGTTCTTTATTAGGAGGGGGGGACAGCACACTGTTTTTTAATTATTTATTTAAATACTTAAAAAAAAGCCATATGTTCTTCCTCCTATTTTGATACACAGCCAAGATAAGCGCACGGCTGGGGGTTGCAGCCTGTAGCCGTGGGCTTTATCTGTGTTGGGTATTATAATATGGGGGACCCTATGCCAATTTTTTTATTTGTTTGGTTTTACTGTAAGATAGAGACCCACAGACCGGGTCTCTGATTGGAAGCGTCAGACACGCTGTCTCACAGGCTGAGGGCGCTGTCTAACTGCAACCACAACCAATTTTCAAAATGGAGTAGAAAAGGGGTTAACGCCGCGCATCAGCCAAAATGAAGATGTGGAGATGTTGATGATAATAAACTATCTTTTTATTCAATAGGTCTACGCGTTTCGAGGTGAAAACCTCTTCCTCAGGACCAGTACATCAACAGAAGATGGACTGGTCCTGAGGAAGAGGTTTTCACCTCGAAACGCGTAGACCTATGGAATAAAAAGATAGTTTATTATCATCAACATCTCCACATCTTCATTTTGGCTGATGCACGACGTTAACCCCTTCTCTACTCCATTTTGAATGTTCATCCACGTGGGGCTGCAGCAGACGCCAGTATCTCATGCGCACTAGTGGTTGTGACTTTCACAACTAAATTCGGTGAGTGTATATTCCTATATACCGTACTTACCCATCTGGTATTACACTATTAGCGCTCCTTATTTTTAGATCTGTAACTGCAACTAATCACAGATGCCGGTGGGCGGGAGAAGCAGTGAATATGCATGAGCCTAATGAGCAGCCCCGAAAGAAGAATCAGCAGCTGCAGAAGCAGTGTGACAGCCACACCGGTGACTTGGTAAGTAAATCACGCTCACTTTATTATTTTTTTCTTTATTTTTACTTTATTTTTTTATTTCCTGAGTGTCCAACACCTGTGCATGCCTTTGAACCCACGGGGGTCGCACTTCACAGTCTGGTCCACCCATCACTATTTTCACAAAAAATCTCATCAAAATCAGAATTAACAAACGCACAAAAACGTAGAATCATTAAAAACGTGTTTTTCGCTTTTGTTTTTAGTGCAATTTTTTTTTACAACAAAACTGCAGCGTGCGCATGTAACCTTAGCATGTACCACAGCATCCAACATTACACATTTTTTCGACGGATGTCCTTGACCAAAGTGCGGAAGGTCGGTCCCCTCCAAGCTGTGCACACTGAAAATGATCGCGTAAAACAAGTTGCAAAAAAAGGGAATCCACTGGATTATTTGTGACCTGGTTGCAGGTTTCATGGATTCACACTGTCACCTCTTTCACGTAAATTGCGCTGCAATATGTCTATGTGTCCGGTAGCCGCAGCCTAAGTGCCGGCATCCAGACATCCATTGTACACGTCCGGTGCGGTAGGTTTTTTTCATTGATCCCAACAGACCCCAAATCTCAGTGCATGTTCTATTCTCATATGTTTTGAATCTATGGGGATCCATTGTAATGGATGAACAATGGAAAACTTAGACTTTTTATTTCAGTTTTTAATCTATGTTTCATCTCAGATCCTTTCGCCAGAAACAACAGATAAATAGTTCAGATGATTTTACTTGCTTCAGATGAAAAAAAACGGATGCGAAATGGAAGCAAAACAGATGATGCAGGAGGGGTTAACGGTCTGTTATATTATTGAGCTGCACTCTGAAGTGCTAAGATATGTGAAACAATAAATATCAGAATATACACATGCATTCCTGCAAAAATGGCCAGTTTTGTGTGAGCCCAACAGCCAGCGACAAGGTGACCTATTTTTATTGGGTCCCTATCAAAGAGGTTGCCTTGTCGTTGGCTGTTGGGCTCACATAAAACTGGCCATTTTTATGTGCTAAGTGTCTAAATTTTTACGTTTTTCATAGCAGTAATGCAGGTCTATATTCCCATAATCGTTGTTCCACATGTGTTAGCTCTGCAGACTGCAACTGTCTACGTTTTGTTACTATGTTTCATGTTCAGTTTGCACCTGTTCACATTAGAAAGGTAGGATGTGCCGAATATTCAGTAGGTGTTATACCTGGCAGTGCACGTGCGTTGTGTGATTGCAAGAGGATTGGAAATATTGAACCCTGATTGCTACCTGTTGAACTGTTCAGGACCGTGCCTATGCATTGTTAATATTAAGGCTGCGGTACCCAGTGCCCACCAGTAACAATGATTCTGGGGATCCACACTTCATCAACTGCCAGTCATATTTCCATGTATGTGGAGTGAGTGACAATAGCACTAATGTGAATACAATGAGTAGTAACAACCCGAGATGATCCGGTCCCCCACACTCAGCACTGCTCACCTTCACATGCTATAGGATCTTAGGTTATTCTGGGACTATTAGTTCCACAGGTACAAAAGGACAGAGCAGTGATGAGACTCCAGTGGTCTCCGCGGGAAAGGAATTTACCTGAGGGGTCTTTAGGGACTCATCAAGTTACGGTCTGAGTTTGGCTCCTTTCTCGCACTTGTCTCCGCAGTTATATAGTATGTCTTTCGTATTGTTCCTCCTCGTACTCCGCAGTGATATTTGATATTTCTCCGTATTGTTCCTCCTTCGTCTTCCTCAGCAGCCGGCCTTGCCTTGGTTAAACATTGGGCTATTGTATCTGTATTTCTGTATGTTTGCCAATTTTTAATTGACGTGTGAATTGAGCTTCTTCCCCAGGTGAGTGCGGATCACGGTCTACCTGTAGCTGTGAGCTCTGCCTGTATTTACATGCTATTATTAGGCAAATGATCAGATTCCCCCCCTCCCCCCACTCCGCCTCTAAAAGAATAAAGTCACCATAGACGAATACGTCACCCAACTTGGAAGTGTCACCTGGATATGAACCAGATCACATAGGGATTACTACATTACACCGTCACATGAAACAACCTGTCCTTCTTACCTTTGTATGAAAGATTATCAGTAATTAAAATGCACCTCTTATGTGGGTACATTGTTGTCCTGTTACAAAAATAAAATGTTCTTGGTGTGCCTACTTGTCTGCCACTTTCACTTTTTGGGGACGTCAGAGTCCCATGCCTTACTATTCTGCTCCGGATTACCCCTGAAGGTGGAGACGCCGGAGTCCCATGCCTTACTATTCAACTCCGGATTACCCCTGAAGGTGGAGACGCCGGAGTCCCATGCCTTACTATTCTACTCCAGATTACCCCTGAAGGTGGAGACGCCAGAGTCCCATGCCTTGCTATTCTACTCCGGATTACCCCTGAAGGTGGAGACACTGGAGTCCCATGCCTTACTATACTACTCCGGATTACCCCTGAAGGTGGAGACGCTGGAGTCCCATGCCTTACTATTCAACTCCGGATTACCCCTGAAGGTGGAGACGCCGGAGTCCCATGCCTTACTATTCTACTCCAGATTACCCCTGAAGGTGGAGACGCCAGAGTCTCATGCCTTACTATTCAACTCCGGATTACCCCTGAAGGTGGAGACACCAGAGTCCCATGCCTTACTATTCTACTCCGGATTACCCATGAAGGTGGAGACGCCGGAGTCCCATGCCTTACTATTCTACTCCGGATTACCCCTGAAGGTGGAGACGCTAGAGTACCATGCCTTACTATTGTACTTCGGATTACCCCTGAAGGTGGAGACGCTTTAGTCCCATGCTTTACTATTCTACTCCGGATTACCCCTGAGAGTGGAGACGCCGGAGTCCCATGCCTTTCTATTCTCCTAACCAGATCTAATCTGTTACCCCTCCCCCCAGGGAAGGAAGGGGCAGGTGTGTGATGGAAACACAGATTACGACAGACAGGGAAAAAAACAAAACTCAGACACAGAGCAAACTCACAGGAATACACAGTAAGAGATAAAGAAGAAAAGCAAGAGCAGGAAGACAGCAACAAAAAGACAACGAGGGTTAACAACACAACTGTTCGCAGCAATAATGCATTACAACCAGATTATCCCTGAAGGTGGAGATGCCGGAGTCCTGTTGCCTTACTATTATCCTGACCAGATCTAATCTGATACCCACCCAGAGAAGGAAGAGGCAGGAGTTTGATGGAAACACAGATTAAAACAGCCAGGGTAAAACCAAAACTCAGATACACTGCAAACTCACAGGAATAAACAGTAAGAGATAAAGAATAAAAGCAAGAGCAGCAAGGCAGCAACAAAAAGACAATAAGGGTTACTATCACAACCGCTCATAGCAATAATGCACAACAACTGGATTAACCCTGAAAGTGGAGATGCTGGAGTCGTGTTGCCTCACTATTCTTTTGACCAGATCTAATCTTATACCCTCCCAGAGAAGAAAGGGGCAGGAGTGTGATGGAAATACAGATTAAGACAGACAAGGTAAAACCAAAACTCAGACACACTGCAAACTCCCAGGAATAAACAGTAAGAGATAAAGAAGAAAAGCAAGAGCAGCAAGGCAGCAACAAAAATACAGCAAGGGTTACTATCACAACCGCTCATAGCAATAATGCACAACAACTGGATTATCCCTGAAGGTGGAGATGCCACCCCTCCAGTCTTTATTCCTGGTGCAGTAACAGCACGGCATTGATTTGGTGGTGGAGCAAGTGTTGCTGCCCTTTTTTCAAAGTGTCGCAGCAGCTGTTTTCTAACACAACAACCCCAGGCCACATGTTCCTCATGCTACTGTAAGCATCCTCCATGGCCTAAACATGCTCCTGTGGTTGTAGTGTCTCCAGACTCGTCTCCCATGGCTGCAGCATCTCCAGACTCGTCTCCCATGGCTGTATGAGTGCTGATATTCCAGCTGCAGTGTCGCCTCCTATCCACCAGAGGGGTGTCTGCGCAGTTGCAGGGTCTACTCCCGTGCACCAGAGCGATGTCTGTGCAGTTTGGGAGGAAGATTCTGTGAGGAGCAAGAGAGAGGAAGAGAGAAGGAGAGAGAGACGGAGAAAGAGAGACCATGAAGTGTGGTGGTGGTCTTTTTATGCTCAGGTCTGTAATCCCTAGGAGTGCTGGAGACAGCCTGCTGATTGTGTTGCGAATAGAGACCACATAGCTAAGTGCCGGCAATCATAGACTGTTGGCAGAGAGAGAGAGAAAACTGTGATCGGAGCAGTTTCTCTGGTTGCCTGGGCCTTCCCACTGGTCAGCTGACCCATCCCTGAGGTGATCCACCCCTGAAGTGATCCATTCCTAAGGGGGTCCGTCCCTGAGGTGTTCTGTCTCGGTGGCTTATGGATTGGCTGTTGTGCTGAAAGCTGCCAGGACCCCCCTCTGACCTGATACTCCTCTGGATTCATCCATCGGTACTGTAAGTCCTGAGTTCAGGCCCCGCGCATTTTTTCTATTTTTGTGGGACACGTGCGCACACTTGGTATGACTTTGGCGCTAAGCTTATTTATGGTACGCTGCAGTTACACAGGACTGAGCTTGAGCTACTGTCCTACTGCTTGTTAACAAGTGTTTAATCCCGGGTGATATGTTAATGTACATATGTAATGAGAGGAGAGGGAGGGGAAAGGTGGTATAGATAAAGTCATTAATCACTGTGCTAGTCCAGAGACAGGTCCTAGTTGCAGTCAGTAATTCACACTCCATATTATTTAATAAGTTCTGTTTCAGGATTGTTTGAGTTTTCCTGTTAGATAAATTGTTTCCTGAGAGTTCCTGAAATATTGGAAAGGGTCTCTGGACTAGAACATTGGTCCTGGCTTTCTGAGCCAGTGTATGTACATTTGTTTGCGGTAAATCTTACCTTGATCCCGTGTTACATTTCCCACTCCCCTAATCATTTTAGAAAGGAAAAGAGTTAGTCTGGTCTTGTTCCACATTTGTTGCTTTCTGTATCCTTGAAGCAACCTCTCAGTTCCACAGCTGCAGTGTCTCTGGACTTATCTCCCATGGCTGCAGCATCTCCGGACTCGTCTCCCATGGCTGCAGCGTCTTCAGACTTGTCTCCTGTGGCTGCAGCATCTCCAGTCTTGTCTCCTGTGGCTGCAGAGTCTTCAGACTTCTCTCCTGTGGCTGCAGCATTTGCAGTCTTGTCTCCTGTGGCTGCAGCATCTCCAGACTTGTCTCCCATGGCTGCAGCATCTCCAGACTTGTCTCCCATGGCTGCAGCATCTCCAGACTTGTCTCCTGTGGCTGCAGCATCTTCAGACTTGTCTCTTTTGGCTGCAGCATTTCCCGTCTTGTCTCCTGTGGCTGCAGCTTCTCCAGACTCGTCTCCCATGGCTGCAGCATCTGCAGACTTGTCTCCGATGCCTGCAACATCTCCAGACTTGTCTCCCATGGCTGCAGCATCTCTGGACTTGTTCCTTTGGCTGCAGCATCTCCAGACTTGTCTTCCATGGCTGCAGCATCTCTATACTTGTTTCCCATGGCTGTAGCATCTCTATACTTGTCTCCCATGGCTGCAGCATCTCTGGATTTGTCTCTCATTGAGCTCATCTGGATGTTAGTGGTCGATCATTACAAAGGAGCTGTCAGAAGTGCATCTTGATGATTTGCACAAACGCATTTTGGAGCAGCAGAACCTTCCTCAGACGACCATTAATAGTTCCAATCACCCATCTTTTCTTCCATTAATAACAGAGATACTCATATTTGTCATTTTTGGACTTCGCAAAATGATATAATAGATGATTCAAACATCATATCTACCCAAAATGGCATCAGTAAGAACATTGGCCCACACACAGCCCAACCCACTGAAAATTGAAAATGTTCCAGGTCTTACAAAATGGTGATATAAATAACATTTTTACACATTTTAGAATAATTTTTCACCACTAAAATGAAAAAGACAAACAAGCAAAAAAAAAGATAATGCATATTTGGAACTTCCCTATTTGTTCTGACCTGGAGAATCATATTTCTGAGTATTTTTTTCTACACAGTGAACACTATAAATAATAAACGAAACACAAAACAATTGTGGAACTTGTTACTTTTTTCCCTAACACTTGGATTTTTTTTTTATGCTTTTGACATGATAAAATGAATGGTGTTGCTCAAAAGTACAACTCGTCCTGCCGAAAAACAAGCCCTCATCTGGCTAAGTGAATGAAAAATTAAAAAAAGACACGGCTTTTGGAAAAAGGAGAGGAAGAAAACGAAAATACAAAAACGGAAAAATATCCTGGTCGTGAAGGGTGGTCATATGCCGGAGACTCCACTCTAATGTATCTGTACAGAAGCATCACTGACCTATTCCTCAGCTTTATAGATGATGCTTTCTGCATAATTCTTCACTTTTTGCTGCCCCTAAGCGATCACTGAATTCCTCATAACTGATTTCAATTACACCCCAGGGGGGGAAGCAATCAGGAGCGCAGAGGTGACGGCGACACCTGGCCCTGGTTCCTAGAAGACGCCAATTTTACAAAACGACCCATGGTAAGTGCAGGACTGATGTATGGACACATCAACACTGCCCAATTATCGGGAAGGACTTATTACTGTCTAATCAACCTTTTATACAACCACTGAGCAGAATCCATGAAGTCAAGCAACTTTTTATAGAACCACTGAGCAGAATCCATGAAGTCAAGCAACTTTTTATACAACCACTGAGCAGAATCCATGAAGTCAAGCAACTTTTTATACAACCACTGAGCAGAATCCATGAAGTCTAGCAACTTTTTATACAACCACTGAGCAGAATCCATGAAGTCAAACAACTTTTTATAGAACCAATGAGCAGAATCCATGAAGTCAAGCAACGTTTTATACAACCACTGAGCAGAATCCATGAAGTCAAGCAACGTTTTATACAACCACTGAGCAGAATCCATGAAGTCTAGCAACTTTTTATACAACCACTGAGTGGAATCCATGAAGTCAAGCAACGTTTTATAGAACCACTGAGCAGAATCCATGAAGTCAAGCAACTTTTTATACAACCACTGAGCAGAATCCATGAAGTCAAGCAACTTTTTATACAACCACTGAGCAGAATCCATGAAGTCAAACAACTTTTTATACAACCACTGAGCAGAATCCATGAAGTCAAGCAACTTTTTATACAACCACTGAGCGGAATCCATGAAGTCAAGCAACTTTTTATACAACCACTGAAAAAAAATCCATGAAGTCAAGCAACTTTGTATACAACCACTGAGCAGAATCCATGAAGTCAAGCAACTTTTTATACAACCACTGAGCAGAATCCATGAAGTCAAGCAACTTTTTATACAACCACTGAGCAGAATCCATGAAGTCAAGCAACTTTTTATACAACCACTGAGCAGAATCCATGAAGTCAAGCATCTTTTTATAGAACCAATGAGCAGAATCCATGAAGTCAAACAACTTTTTATAGAACCACTGAGCAGAATCCATGAAGTCAAGCAACTTTTTATACAACCACTTAGTGGAATCCATGAAGTCAAGCAACGTTTTATACAACCACTGAGCAGAATCCATGAAGTCAAGCATCTTTTTATACAACCACTGAGCAGAATCCATGAAGTCAAGCAACTTTTTAGACAACCACTGAGCAGAATCCATGAAGTCAAGCAACGTTTTATAGAACCACTGAGCAGAATCCATGAAGTCAAGCAACTTTTTATACAACCACTGAGCAAAATCCATGAAGTCAAGCAACTTTTTATACAACCACTGAGCAGAATCCATGAAGTCAAACAACTTTTTATACAACCACTGAGCAGAATCCATGAAGTCAAGCAACTTTTTATACAACCACTGAGCGGAATCCATGAAGTCAAACAACTTTTTATACAACCACTGAGCGGAATCCATGAAGTCAAGCAATTTTTTATACAACCACTGAAAAAAAATCCATGAAGTCAAGCAACTTTGTATAAAACCACTGAGCAGAATCCATGAAGTCAAGCAACTTTTTATACAACCACTGAGCAAAATCCATGAAGTCAAGCAACTTTTTATATAACCACTGAAAAAAAATCCATGAAGTCAAGCAACTTTTTATACAACCACTGAGCAGAATCCATATATAGTCACTTGTCCTTTATTTATGGCTGTGGGGATGGTCCAGTGTAAACGAGCTCCCTGATAGTGTCCTGTAGAGGACCCCTTCCATATTATCTATTCACATATCCTCAGGGGATACAACACTGACTTAAATAATACATATGTGTCGCAGAGAACTGGAATAACCAGATTTGCACGTTCCTGCCTTCCCGTGTATCTAGGATCCATTTTCAGCTTGATTGCCCTCTGCGACACCTTCATTTCCTGAGCATCCAGTGATGAGCTTAATGACGGTTTCCATGATAGACTTTTTTTGACCCCCAAATATAAGACAATAAGGACAGATGGTCTTCACCCTCCCGGGCTCCAGGCCGGTTCTCCGAGGCAGCCCTGGTTTTTGTATATTGGCTGTAGTTGTGAGCCACATTACGAGTACAGTAAAATAAAGTCTAAGGCTATGTGCACACGTCGCGTAAAAACATGCAGTTACGCTGCGCTTTGTAGCGCAGCGTAACTGCATGCGTCCTGCGTCCCCTGCACAGTCTATGGAGACTGTGCAGGGGCCGTGCGCACGTGGCGTTTAAGAGCGCAGCGCTTCGGCTACTGCCGAAGCGCTGCGCAAAAAGAAGTGACATGTCACTTCTTTCCTGCGCTTTGCCGGCAGCTCCTGCACGGTCTATGGCAGGAGCTGCAGGCAGAGCGCATGGAATCGGCGCTCACTACGGACATTTCTGCAGCGATCTAAAGCGCACATGTGCTCTTCAGATCGCTGCAGAAATTTCTGCAGGGCTTGTACGCAACGTGCGCACATAGCCATCTCATCGGCATGGATAGGTTACACCATACATTGTGGTCCAAACTCATACCATAATAGGCTGAATTCGGGCCAAGACATGAGGATACTGAACAGAAGACGCCTCTATTAAATCACAATTACTGTCACATGAAGTGTCACGCGGTGTTCAGGTCCAGACTCATTAGGTGTCATGGCGGCGTCAGGCTCTGTTCACACTGCAGAACATGATGTCTCCTAGTTAATCAGACAGAGCTGAGTTTCGGCTGTTTTATGTGCTGTGTTCCTGCTTATTTAGGGAACTCTGCTAGGAGCTCAGATTGTTAATTCCCAATCACAGCCGTCTCATCCCTATATAAGATTCTGGACCTTGCTACTCAAAGCCGATGATAGCTTCAACGATCCCGGTCTTTGTGGTGATCCTCTTTTTGCTGATCTGTATTGCGGTTTTGAGTGGTGTGAACGTTCCCCTGTTGTGAGTTTATTTCTTCCCTTTTCTTTGTTCCCCTGTATACATACTGTCTAACCTTTGTGTTTGAGTGCAGTGTTTACAAGTTTTCGTTCTGCCATGTCCGTGTCATTTCTGTTGGGTTTTGTTATTGTGTTTTCTGGCCTGCTCCAAGGGTGGGGGAGAAAGATCAGGGCGACTCAGGCAGGAGTCAGGGACATGCTGGGGGGCTCGGAGCTGGCTACCATCAAGCCTACCTCTGAGATAAGGGACAGCGCACAGCCTTGGGTCTGAGGGCCAGCCTAGGGGCCCCTGTTCTGTCATTATATACCCCGTGACATGGAGTTTTGCTCAAACTTTGCTGACTGTTATGGCGACGTCGGCCTCTGCTCAGATTGCAGATTCTGACACTCCGCCCGATGGTTTCTCTGGTGTCTGGGACCAAAATAGGGAGACTTGGGCATCCACCTGCTGTGTGCTGATTCATAGGCAGGCTAGCAAGCGTTAATATCTGCTGGTCTGCTTCCTCCTTTGGTCACATGTTGTGGGGAGGCCTATCACATCTGCTCCTCTCCTATTTATGCTGGTTGAAACCTTCCACCCATGCCAGCTATAGTTTTTTCTATGTTGGTCTGCGAGGTTGTCGTGTCCAAGACATACTGGTAAAAGTTGTGCTCATTGTTTGGTGCGGTTGTGGAGTTTACTCCTGTTGTTTTGCAGCTTCCTTCCGGCTCTTGTTTTCCTCCTGAATCTCTTATTTCTTTACCTTTGTGTGTGTGCTGTGTGACAGAGTTTTGGTTTTCTCTTGTCTGTCTTTATCTCGCTTCCTAAAGCTCAATGTGGCCAAAACTGAACTAATCATCTTTCCTCCGTCTCACCTACACTCTCCACCTGATCTATCTATTACAATAAATAACACCACGCTCTCGCCAGTACCCAAAGTTCGCTGCCTCGGAGTGACCTTTGACTCTGCCTTATCCTTCATACCACACATCCAATCCCTCACCACCTCCTGCCGTCTTCAACTCAAAAATATTTCCAGAATCCGCCCTTTCCTCAATTTGCAATCAACTAAAATGCTAGTGCATGCCCTCATAATCTCCCGCCTCGACTACTGTAACATCCTCCTCTGTGGCCTCCCTGCCAACACGCTCGCCCCTCTCCAGTCCATCCTTAACTCTGCTGCCCGACTTATCCACCTCTCTCCTCAATACCACCCCGCTTCTCCCCTCTGCATGTCCCTCCACTGGCTTCCAATCTTCCACCGTATCCAATTCAAACTTCTAACACTGACCTACAAAGCTGTGCATAATCTTTCCCCTCCGTACATCTCCGAACTACTCTCCCACTACACTCCAACACGTCACCTCCGGTCCTCCCAAGATCTCCTCCTCTCCTCCTCTCTCATTCGCTCCTCACACAACCGACTCCAAGACTTCTCCCGAGCATCCCCAGTCTCCTGGAACTCGCTGCCTCAACACGTCAGACTATCCCCTACCCTTGCAAACTTCAAACGGAACCTGAAAACGCACCTGTTCCGAAATGCCTACAATCTACAATGAACTCGCTGCCGCCCGACCACCGTGCGGAGCTGCCGCCCGACCACCGTGCGGAGCTGCCGCCCGACCACCGTGCGGAGCTGCCGCCCGACCACCGTGCGGAGCTGCCGCCCGACCACCGTGCGGAGCTGCCGCCTGACCTACACCCCACCTATTGTCTCCTCCCCATAATCCTATAGAATGTAAGCCCGCAAGGGTAGGGCCCTCTTCCCTCTGTACTAGTCTGTCTACTGTAACTTGTATACGTATTTTGTATGTAACCCCCTTCTCATGTACAGCACCATGGAATTAATGGTGCTCTATAAATAAATAATAATAATAATAATAATATCTGTGGGTTTCATCACACTCATGTCCTGTCCCTCCCTGGGGGAAAGAGGAACCAGATCAGGACTGGTCAGGAGCAGGGCCAGGAAGGAGACTCAGGCCTCAACACCATCAGGAGTATCTCTGAGATTAGGGATAGCATATTGGCCCCTAGCTTGAGGGACAGTATAGGAGTCATGGTGTCAAGGTAGAAAAATTTAGTAGAAGATAGCTAATGGTATCTTCATACAGGGTTTCCAGAGACCGGTGCCGAATTAGCTGTATATTAGAGCTGATGTTAATGTATCAGACCATGATCACACAAGACATGTTCTCTCTTTAAGCCAGTGTCATCCACTGAAACTCGTGTATTGGATAGATTCAATTATACAGTATGCATCATTAACCTTGGAACTAGAACACAGAATTTAGGGAGTATTCCACTCCCCAATTTCTCCCAGCATGTTATGAAATACATCTCTGTTGGTTATACATTCTTTCTCTGTGAAGCTACTGATAAGACTTTTACTCATCATTATGAAAACTTTTTCATTGTTTGTACATTTGTTCACTTATTCTTGGTAACCCCTTCATAACTATACAGCTTAGAATCATATTATAGGTCTGTGCAATTGCTATATAAACACTCAGATAATTATGCTACTACATCTACATTTTGATTATTTACATACACAGATATTCTTATTATATTAGAACAAACTAGAGTTTAGGCCACCTCCACAATGGTTCTTCGCTATCCCATTGTCATCATTGCAATTACCCAATAAGATACACATAAATGGGTTTTCCAAACTGAACAATCCCTTTGACCCTTTTTCTGCATTAAATATTTGTCCCATCCTCGTGCTGAGTTAATATAAAACCAATGTATCATGATGTACTATGGGAGACACTGAGCAAACAGGGAGTCTTGCTTCAGGAAGTAGTTAGCAGATCAACCAATAGGGGGTGATAGGGTAGTAAACAAGCTTGCACTAGTGTAACGCTGCCCTGAAGGGAAGCACTGCAGCTCACCTAAATGAACAGTAAGCTGCAAAGCCCGCTAGAGGGCAGTAGAGTAGTCAACAAGCTAGGTCTGCAACAGGAGGTCTCGTCAATGGTACAGGAGAAGGCAAAGCGTGGTCAGGTGATAACCAAAAGGTCAGGAACTGGGAAGTCATGAAACCAGATGCAGGAAGGACGGGGACGAAAACAGGAAAGGGGACACAGGTCAGAGGTCGGGCAAAAGGCAAAGGACGGACCAAGAGAGGTGGACTAGAGCCCAGAGGGAAACAGAGGCAGAGACAAGGATAAGATGGGAGCCACAAGTCAGGTCAGGTCCGACGGGAGACAGAGATCAGATCGGGTCAGGGAGGAAACGGAGATCAGGACGGGACAGGACAGAACACAGGTCACTAACGGGAATATAACGCAGCTGAGCCGGAAATATCACTGGTGAAGCACAGGAGGTGCAGCGCCAGGATATAGCGGCCAGCAGATCAGAGCGAGCTGGCAAGGATTAACCCCTCATGAACTGGAACCCTGAGAAAGAATACCACCAATGACTCAGCAACACTGAGTCAGGCATGGGTCATGACACAATGACTCTCGATCAGATATTTTATCACCTTCCTTATTTTTTGACCATATACATTGCATGACTATTGTCTGAGCTCAGCAATTTCAGGCTGAGCTTTACAGAAGATCAAGAAGTATTGCTTTTTTTGCAGTATACAATGCAAGCGATCAGGTTCAGGTCTCCTACGTGGGACAAAAAGATAAAGTGATAAGTAAAAAAAAAGGATTAAAAAAATGTAAGAAAAAAAATGTGAATCACCCTGCTAATGATCCTTTAAAAATAAGTAAAATAAACAAATTAAAAATAAACAGCCACGTTCAGCATCACCACATCCGTAAAGGTCCAATCGATCAATATAAAATGAACTAATTGCAGGTTTTTAGTTGCCACACATGATTAAAAAAATGCAATAAAAAGCTTTTAAAACATTGTTTATCCCCCCAAATAATTGAGATCCTTTACAGCTAAAAAAAGCAGAAAAATAAAACGTTAAGGTATCAGAAAATGGTGACACAAAACTTTTTTCAAACAAATCTTTACATTTTTTCACAATTAAAGAAAAAAAAACCTACACAAGTTTGTAGTCAAAAAAATGTTACTGAGCTGAAAAATTATGTTCCAAGTCTAATTTACTGCACAATTACTGCTTAAGAGAACATTGATCAAAATATAGTTCAGGTTGCTACAGACATGGTGATAATTTATTAATAAATTAGTTCTTAAAAGACATGGTAACTATCGATCCTGGAATCTAAGTGGTTAAACAATAATTGATAAGATATGCAGAACCAACGTGAAACATTTTCCATAAGAGTCGTCTGACAGAATGAAGTGATCACTAACATATAATATCAGGATATGGAACTTTGCCTTATTTTCCATGTAAAATTTTGTATTCAGTTGCATTGTAATTGTGTGACCAAAATAGCACAGTATTTTCCTACACATGAAAATAACAGAAAAAGTTTACAAATAAATAAACTAATTCTACCTCTTTAAAAACACTTTCCTTTCTGCAGGAGAGTGGTTCAGTGGTTATAATATTAAGCATAGGGGGCAGTATTATAGTAGTTATATTCTTGTATATAGGGGGCAGTATTATAGTAGTTATATTCTTGTACATAGGGGGCAGTATTGTAGTAGTTATATTCTTGTACATAGGGAGCAGTATTATAGTAGTTGTATTCTTGTACATAGAGGGCAGCATGATAGTAGTTATATTCTTGTACATAGGGGGCAGTATTATAGTAGTTATATTCTTGTACATAGGTGGCAGTATTATAGTAGTTATATTCTTGCACATAGGAGCAGTATTATAATAGTTATATTCTTGTACATAGGGGGCAGTATTATAGTAGTTATATTCTTGTACATAGAGGCAGTATTATAGTAGTTATATTCTTGTACATAGGAGCAGTATTATAGTAGTTATATTCTTGTACATAGGGGCAGTATTATAGTAGTTATATTCCTGTACATAGGGGACAGTATTATAGTAGTTATATTCTTGTACATAGGAGGCAGTATTATAGTAGTTATATTCTTGTACATAGGGGGCAGTATTATAGTAGTTATATTCTTGTATATAGGAGCAGTATTATAGTAGTTATATTCTTGTACATAGAGGGCAGTATTATAGTAGTTATATTCTTGTACATAGGAGCAGTATTATAGTAGTTATATTCTTGTATATAGGAGCAGTATTATAGTAGTTATATTCTTGTACATAGGAGCAGTATTATAGTAATTATATTCTTGTATATAGGAGCAGTATTATAGTAGTTATATTCTTCTACATAGGGTGCAGTATTATAGTAGTTATATTCTTGTACATAGAGGGCAGTATTATAGTAGTTATATTCCTGTATATAGGGGCAGTATTATAGTAGTTATATTCTTGTACATAGGGGCAGTATTATAGTAGTTATATTCTTGTATATAGGAGCAGTATTATAGTAGTTATATTCTTGTACATAGAGGGCAGTATTATAGTAGTTATATTCCTGTATATAGGGGCAGTATTATAGTAGTTATATTCCTGTATATAGGGGCAGTATTATAGTAGTTATATTCTTGTACATAGGGGCAGTATTATAGTAGTTATATTCTTGTATATAGGAGCAGTATTATAGTAGTTATATTCTTGTACGCCTGCTTTGTAGACTTTAAAAAGGCCTTTGACTCAGTGTGGCACCCGGGCTTGTTCTTAAAAATGCTGGAAAGCGGAATAGGAGGAAAGACCTACGATGTCATCAAAAGCTCCTACACCGAGACCCTCTGCAGCGTCAGTGTGAACGGTAGAAGAACGGCCTATTTCCAGCAGAGCCGAGGAGTCAGACAGGGCTGCAGCCTAAGTCCAACGCTCTTCAATATTTACATCAATGAGCGGCTACTGCTCTGGAATCTTCACCTGCTCCAGGTCTCACACTCCATGATGCCCAGGTGAAATTCTTGCTCTATGCAGATGACCTACTGCTGGTGTCACCAACCGAGAAAGGTCTCCAAGACAACCTACAAATCCTGGAGAAATTCAGCTCCACATGGGCACTACCGATCAATCTAAAGAAAACCAACATCATGGTGTTCCAGAAGAGAAAAAGAAGATTTGAGCAGCATCCTTCATTTGTCGTAAACGGCTGCACTCTAACAGGAACAGACAAATACACCTACTTGGGCCTGGAAATTCACCAGTCAGGGAGCTTCAAACAAGCCATAGAGACCCTGAAAAACAAGGCCTCCAAGACCTTCTATGCCATCCGAAGGAAATTGTATCATCTGAAGCCACCAGTGAGGGTCTGGCTAAAAATCTTCGATTCCATCATTGCCCCAATCCTCCTGTACGGCAGCGAAGTCTGGGACCCTCACACTTACCCAGATTGGTCAAGGTGGGATTCCAGCCCAACAGAAATATTTCACCTGGAATTCTGTAAGCCCCTTCTCCAGGTCCATCGAAGCACCTCCAACAGCGCCTGTCGAGCCGAGCTGGGCAGATTCCCTCTACACCTAGCAGCTCTGAAGAGGTCACTATCATTTCAGGCTCACCTACAGAGCAGCAATCCAAGCTCCCATCACCACAAAGCTCTGATACATATACGTGGGCCAGATGAACCAGGACCCCGGGCACAGCTCTCCCAAACCCAACTGGACAAAATAACCAATCACAGCAGCCTGACAAGAACCAGAATCAGGAAGATGGTAGACGAGGACCAGGAGAGGTATGTCAGTGACTGGAGGACCGACATCAACACCTCACAGAAACTGACCACGTACCAGAGACTACAGAGAGACTACAGACTGGCCCCATATCTGGAGACACTCCCGGACCCCAGAGACCGCAGGACCCTGAGCCGATATAGACTCAGTGCCCACAGTCTAGCCATCGAATCCGGCCGTCACAAGCAGAGCTACAAGCCCAGGGAGGACAGACTGTGCCAACACTGTGACCTGGAGGCCCTGGAGGATGAAACCCACCTCCTGCTACACTGCACCAAGTACTCAGCAGTGAGGGACACTCACTTCAGGAGACTCTCCCATCTCTTCCCGGATTTCAGCTCCATGAAGGAGGAAGAGAAAATATATATCCTGCTGGGGGAAGAAGAGAGCGCAGTGGAGATAGCAGCGCAGTATGTGAGCGAATGCCATAGACTTCCAGAAAGAGAACTATGATAAGTCATGGACTTCCATAGCCCTCCATCCCAGATGTGGCCCCCCAATCCCCACCCTGGATATGCCCCAACCACCGTTACTACAGTCCCCACCCTAGATATGCTCCATCCACCGTTACCATAGTCCCCACCGTGGATATGCCCCATCATAAGCCATGGACTTCCATACCCCCATCCTAGAAGAGCCCCCACAGTCCCCACCCTGGATGTGCCCCATCCATCCTTCCTACAGTCCCCACCCTGGATGTGCCCCATCCATCCTTCCTACAGTCCCCACCCTGGATGTGCCCCATCCATCCTTCCTACAGTCCCCACCATGGATATGCCCCATCATAAGCCATGGACTTCCATACCCCCATCCTAGAAGTGCCCCCACAGTCCCCACCCTGGATGTGTCCCATCCATCCTTCCTACAGTCCCCACCCACCATCCCCACAGCCCCAGCCCCTAATGTACACTTGCTTTGGCAAAACTAATTTGTATTTGGTCCTGCCAATAAAGCTTATTTGATTTGATTTGATTTGAGTGCAGTATTATAGTAGTTACCGTATATTCTTGTACATAGGGGCAGTTTTATAGTAGTTATATTCCTGTATATAGGGGGCAGTATTATAGTAGTTATATTCTTGTACATAGGGGCAGTATTATAGTAGTTATATTCTTGTACATAGGGGCAGTATTATAGTAGTTATATTCTTGTACATAGGGGCAGTATTATAGTAGTTACAGTATATTCTTGTACATAGGGGCAGTATTATAGTAGTTATATTCTTGTACATAGGGGCAGCATTATAGTAGTTATATTCTTGTACATAGGGGCAGTATTATAGTAGTTATATTCTTGTACATAGGGGCAGTATTATAGTAGTTACAGTATATTCTTGTACATAGGGGCAGTATTATAGTAGTTATATTCTTGTACATAGGGGGCAGTATTATAGTAGTTATATTCTTGTATATAGGAGCAGTATTATAGTAGTTATATTCTTGTACATAGAGGGCAGTATTATAGTAGTTACAGTATATTCTTGTACATAGGGGCAGTATTATAGTAGTTATATTCTTGTACATAGGGGGCAGTATTATAGTAGTTATATTCTTGTATATAGGAGCAGTATTATAGTAGTTATATTCTTGTACATAGAGGGCAGTATTATAGTAGTTATATTCTTGTACATAGGGGACAGTATTATAGTAGTTATATTCTTGTACATAGGGGGCAGTATTATAGTAGTTATTTTCTTGTACATAGGCTGCAGTATTATAGTAGTTATATTCTTGTACATAGAGGGCAGTATTATTGTAGTTATATTCTTGTACATAGGGGGCAGTATTATAGTAGTTATATTCTTGTATATAGGAGCAGTATTATAGTAGTTATATTCTTGTACATAGAGGGCAGTGATATAGTAGTTATATTCTTGTACATAGAGTGCAGTATTATAGTAGTTACCGTATATTCTTGTACATAGGGGCAGTTTTATAGTAGTTATATTCTTGTATATAGGGGGCAGTATTATAGTAGTTATATTCTTGTACATAGGAGCAGTATTATAGTAGTTATATTCTTGTACATAGGGGCAGTATTATAGTAGTTATATTCTTGTATATAGAGGCAGTATTATAGTAGTTATATTCTTGTACATAGGGGCAGTATTATAGTAGTTATATTCTTGTACATAGGGGGCAGTATTATAGTAGTTATATTCTTGTATATAGGAGCAGTATTATAGTAGTTATATTCTTGTACATAGAGGGCAGTATTATAGTAGTTATATTCTTGTACATAAGAACAGTATTATAGTAGTTATATTCTTGTACATAGGGGCAGTATTATAGTAGTTATATTCTTGTATATAGAGGCAGTATTATAGTAGTTATATTCTTGTACATAGAGGCAGTATTATAGTAGTTATACTCTTGTACATAGGGGCAGTATTATAGTAGTTATATTCTTGTACATAGGGGCAGCATTATAGTAGTTATATTCTTGTACATAGGGGCAGTATTATAGTAGTTACAGTATATTCTTGTACATAGGGGCAGTATTATAGTAGTTATATTCTTGTACATAGGGAGCAGTATTATAGTAGTTACATTCTTGTACATAGGGGGCAGTATTATAGTAGTTATGTTCTTGTACATAGGGGCAGTATTATAGTAGTTACATTCTTGTACATAGGGGCAGTATTATAGTAGTTACATTCTTGTACATAGGGGGCAGTATTATAGTAGTTATGTTCTTGTACATAGGGGCAGTATTATAGTAGTTATATTCTTGTATATAGGAGCAGTATTATAGTAGTTATACTCTTGTACATAGGGGCAGTATTATAGTAGTTATATTCTTGTACATAGGGGCAGTATTATAGTAGTTATATTCTTGTACATAGGGGCAGTATTATAGTAGTTACAGTATATTCTTGTACATAGGGGCAGTATTATAGTAGTTATATTCTTGTACATAGGGAGCAGTATTATAGTAGTTACATTCTTGTACATAGGGGGCAGTATTATAGTAGTTATGTTCTTGTACATAGGGGCAGTATTATAGTAGTTACATTCTTGTACATAGGGGGCAGTATTATAGTAGTTATGTTCTTGTACATAGTGGCAGTTTTATAGTAATTAGATAATTGTACATGAGAGCAGTATTATAGATGTTATATTTTTATACATACAGGGCAGTATTATTCTTAGAGATTGCATAGTATTGTTCTTTTTTATAACATATCTCAAATTCCAAAAAACAGTCATCTGTTGCTTTCCATATCATCATTTAGCAGACCAGTCATTATATATATATATATATATATATATATATATATATATATATATATATATATATATATATATATATATATATAATGTGTGTGTATGCACACATATATATTTTCAGCTTTATTGTGTAACTTCTTATTATTTCAGGCTCACACAGATTATTTTTATTTATTTATTATTTTCAATTAAATCATTTTTACAAAAGACAAAAAAAGTCAGATTTCAGAGACAGTCTCCCTCCCCCCTTATAATATTATGAGTGCGATCGTATCACCTGTTGTTTGTAACTTCTTATATTACATTTTCCAGTTCTATCTTTAGATACTTTGTCACAAAAACAGAAATGTGCATGAGCAGTGAGAAATCCTTCACTTAGTTTCTCCCCAATACATTGCAGTGAATTCTATGTCTAGTGTCAGATCGCGCTGGTTTCCGGCGTCTGATCCAAGTAATGCGCGGAGGAGCGATATCACAGCAAACATCAGACTTTACTGCCGGGATATTGTGCAGCTATTACCTATCACAATAGAGGGACTGTGCGACAAATAGTCTTATTATTACCGATATAAAAAAAATATAGTAATTTGCATGGTGTGAACATTGCAGTTGATTCCAGTCCCCTGATCCCGGCGGCCGACGTGCCGTACACTGCACATGTTATATGAGAATGTGTCATCATCTCTGACATGACGTCACCGTCCTTCTCTAGCCCTCGTTCACACCTGTTCAGTGGTTACAGTTTCTCTCAGAAAACAGCTTTATGAACTCAAAAAACCTTCCTACATATTCTATAATGAAAAAAGAACCATGAATTACAGAAAGACGGTCTCCGTGTCAGGTAATCAGAAAATACATTTGCTGTCTGGGTCTGTCAGGAACTTCACACTGCACAACCATCTGCAAGATACAAGAAATATACATTAATTGAAAAAACTATATCACCACTATTAATGTTTATTTCATTACTGATCCTGAGTTACCTCCTGTATTATACTCCAGAGCTGCACTCACTATTCTGCTGGTGCAGTCACTGTGTACATACATTACATTACTGATCCTGAGTTACCTCCTGTATTATACTCCAGAGCTGCACTCACTATTCTGCTGGTGCAGTCACTGTGTACATACATTACATTACTGATCCTGAGTTACTTCCTGTGTTATACTCCAGAGCTGCACTCACTATTCTGCTGGAGCAGTCACTGTGTACATACATTACATTACTGATCCTGAGTTACCTCCTGTATTATACTCCAGAGCTGCACTCACTATTCTGCTGGTGCAGTCACTGTGTACATACATTACATTACTGATCCTGAGTTACATCCTGTATTATACTCCAGAGCTGCACTCACTCTTCTGCTGGTGCAGTCACTGTGTACATACATTACATTACTGATCCTGAGTTACCTCCTGTATTATACTCCAGAACTGCACTCACTCTTCTGCTGGTGCAGTCACTGTGTACATACATTACATTACTGATCCTGAGTTACCTCCTGTAGTATACTCCAGAGCTGCACTCACTCTTCTGCTGGTGCAGTCACTGTGTACATACATTACATTACTGATCTTGTACTGACCCTGAGTTACCTCCTGTATTATTCTCCAGAGCTGCACTCACTATTCTGCTGGTTGTCACTGATTATAGTAAGCCACCACTAACAACTTGGAGTAGCTCACATATTAGGGGCAGTTTGATGTGTGATGTTTACCTTGCAGCCAGGAGTTTCCGCTCTTCAGGCAGACATGATAATCTGCAGCCACTGAAATAAAGCATAAAATAAGCAAAGTGATGCAAAGTAGGCGAAGCACTGATAGCAGACAATGATTATATTGTGTGTCCATTAAAGTCAGCGACTGTCCGCAATGTAATTATTTATCTGGAAAGCCACGGGCTGGAGACGACTAATGTGAAGCACATGAGTGGCTGTCAGTTACCCCAAAAGTAGATAAGCGTCTGTCAGTTACCCCAAAAGTAGATAAGCGTCTGTCAGTCACACCAAAAGTAGATAAGCGTCTGTCAGTCACCCCAAAAGTAGATAAGCGTCTGTCAGTTACCCCAAAAGTAGATAAGCGTCTGTCAGTCACCCCGGGTACAGATGAGTGGCTGACTGTCAGTGTGTGTTGTGTTTTATTTTCACTTACAGAGTAGTAATGGGGGGGGGGGGTCTCAAAGATGCCTCCCATTACTAATCTAGGGCTTAGTGGCAGCTGTGGGCTGCCATTAACCCTTTATTACCCCGATTGCTTCTGCACCAAGGCAATTGGGAAGAGCCGGGTAAAGTTCAGGGATTGTCACATCTAATGGATGCAACAATCATGGACGGCTGCAGGCTGTTATTTTAAGTCTGAAGGCCCAATAACCATGGTCCTCCCAAGCCTTAGAATAACAGCCCCCAGCTGTCGGCTTTTTCATAGTATCAAAATTGGGGGGGAGGAACCGCACGCCAATTCTGTTATTTATGTTAATAATTTAAAAAAAATTAAAAAAGCCGCATGGGGGTTCCTCTTATTTTGATACACAGCCAAGTTAAGTGCACGACTTGGGGTTGCAGCCTGTAGCCATATGCTTTATCTGTACTGGGTATCATAATATGATGTGAACCTATGCCAATTTTTGTATTTATATATTTTTACACCATAGGGACACACACAGCACCTGTGATTGAAAGCAGTCAGATGCTGTCACACAGGGTGGGAGCACATCTAACTGCAACCAATCAGAGACACGGGGACTGCCAGTGGGCGGGGGAAGCAGTGAATATGCATAAGGTTAATGAGCAGCCCTGGAAGTAGTGTTAGAGCTGCTTGTAAGTATAAGGCTTGTAAGTATAACTTGCTTGCTCTAATTCCCCTATCCATTTTACCACCATATTAAAGCACTAGATTTTGTTCCCCATAGATGTATATGGGAACCAGCATCCAGACAGATATCAGAGATCAATTCTGGGCCGGAACCAGATTTTTGGTTTTTTTTTAACCCCCCCGATTCCTGGTATCTGTGGGTCTGCCCATCACTAATCTTAAATTTCTCTATCTATCTATCTATCTATCTTATCTATGTATCTATCCCTCTATCTATCTATCTATCCCTCTATCTATCTATCTATCTATCTATCTATCTATCTCTCTATCTATCCCTCTATCTATCCCTCTATCTATCTATCTATCTATCTATCTATCCCTCTATCTATCCCTCTATCCCTCTATCTATCTATCTATCTATCTATCCCTCTATCTATCCCTCTATCTATCTATCTATCTATCTATCCCTCTATCTATCCCTCTATCTATCTATCCCTCTATCTATCTGTCTATCTATCTATC